>NW_024882533.1:0-259924 GCF_019059575.1 Amphibalanus amphitrite | reverse complement strand
GTCGTAAATGACGATAATGGATGACGATATTTCACAACGAGGTAAGAATAATGGAAGCTGAACAAAAAATAAACAAAGCTAGGGATTTAATCGCTGGGAAACTTAGCTACGGAACCCGCCTTCACCAAACTGTACGCCATCAGTGATCAGCCGACCGGCCGGCCGGTTCAGCCGTATCGCTAGCACAGACGTTGATGTGAGACAAATAATTTGCGCCGCCGGAATCCTCGTGATTAGTGGACCCATCCTGTGTCCCGTTAATACCCATACGGTGTCCCTTCAGTATGTCGTTGGCAAAACCCACGGAAGCACTCTCACCCGACCGTGAACATGTTTTAGCCTCCCAATCGATCCCAACGTTATCATATTTCCCAATGACCTCTGAAAGAATCGTTTCACTATCCCCGGTTTTATTCACAAAGGCAAAGAGATCAAAACAGTCAGAAAATTTTTAAGCAGAACAATGCTAATGATGTTTATATCAAATGTTGAACCGCGCTAATAATTAAGTTCACCTTGGACTTTAGAGGTGGTGACACGAATGGTGAACCAAAAGCAACCAAACCCTAAAAGCAATGATAAAACAAAAACAATGACGAGCTGCAATCAAACCCGGTGGCCGCACGAAATGTCGGTCAGATGATCAATGCGCGCAGGCAATTAACATTCAACCCCCCCCCCCCTTCAGAGATTAACGGCCGGTGGGCGCCTCTGACCTGACGAGCGGAGCAGAGCCCGGTCCTGACGCCACGTCACAGCGCCAGGTGCCAGGGCGCACCGCCGCTGTGACCCCGCTAATGGCTCCATCAATCATCCCACACACCACACTCACATACCCTCACACATACGCTACTGTCCCCTCTAATCAGGCCCATCATTAAACTAATTATGCCAAAAAAACCTCAGGGAGAGAGAGAACCAGGGCGGCAGGGCGCATGGTAAGGATGAGACGGGTTGAGCAGACTAAACGTCACCAGTGCTAACCTTTGGTAGTGGGTGCTGAATCTGGGTACAGTGGCTGGCTGGGTGACGCTGATCTGATTGCTGGTGAGAGCAGGATCGAAGCGAGCTGGCGGGCACGGTTCCGGCGTAGACGGGCAGCGCAGTCCTCCTCTCCTCCTGGCGCGCCGCTCCTCCTCCCGAGCCGATCTGTCTCCCTCCTCCAGCGCAGCCGTTCACCTGCCCCGGGTCAGCCTGACTGTCCCTCCTCTCTGGGAGCCATCTCACTGTCTCCCCTGGGCCTGACTCCACACTCTCCTCCCCTGGGTCTCAGCTGCCTCTCCTGCTCTCCTCGGTCCCAACTGACTGCTCCTCTCCTCCGGTCCTGACTGACTGCTGCTCTCCTCCGACCCCAACTGCTTCTCCTCCGGTCCCAACTGACCGCTCCTCTCCTCCGGTCCTGACTGACTGCTCCTCTCCTCCGGTCCTAACTGACTGCTCCTCTCCTCCGGTCCTGACTGACTCTCTCCTTTCTCATGCCCTCTCCGTTCTGCCTGCACTTGCCCTGGGGCTCTTCTCTGGTGCTCGTCTCTAGCTCCGCCCCTTTTTGCTGTCCGCCGGTTCTCTCGAAGGGTTAGGTTCCAATAGGTTCTGCACGTTCTGTCGACCTTGACGTCAGTCCGCTGGCTGGTCTTGCTGGTCGGTTCAATTTGGTTGAATCTCATGTAGATTTATACAGGCTGGTCGACCTTACTCCGCCGTTTTCTGACGCGCAGCCTCCGGAGGGGCCGTTGTCATGACAACGCCGGTGCCGGCTGCCCGGCCGCGCAAGTGCTGTACCGTTATGCGCGACCGTGTGACTGGGCCGTCCCCCTCTTCGCGCCCTGTCGGCGGTCGGCTGTTATGACCGCTTTTGGCCGCTGACGCCGCGCAGCTGTCGTGGCGGGTGTCTGTTTGAAGCAGTTTGCTTTTGTGCCGAAACGTTTGAAATGTTAGAACCGAGAAATACGCTGCTTGTAAGAGTTGTTGTTCAGCAGACGGGCGGCGATCCCGGATCTCGAATAACGGTACTAAGCCCGTTATGCCGCTCCGACACCCTTTTGACGATGTGGCCGGGCTAAAAATGGATGTTTTCGGTATCTCGGCGCGGTGGGGGACCTGGTGGCCAGATGGGACGCTGATCGGCCGTAGCGTCGTAGCCCGTGTTTGCAGCCAGGAACAGAACGGAATTGAAGTTAGAAAAAGGTCTCCGTTGCAGCCAATGATGCTATTTGCAAAAAATGATAGAAAATGTAACCGCATTAACGTTACATTTTCTATCCTCTTCTTTGAGTCGCGCCGCGGGGTTGAGTTGTAGTCTTATGTTGAGGTCCGTAAAATTGGCAAAATGTAACCGCCAGTGTTACAGATACATCGCATCGAGGTGCCCGTGTCGTATTATCATACGTTCTACTTTAGAATGATTCGAAAACTGGCGTGAAGTCTTTTGAGGGCCATCGATGAATTTCGCTAAAAATGACAATGTAATGGTTTGGAACATTTACATTTTTAAGGATACTGTTGCTAATCATGCAAAAATGAAGAGTGAATATTGGACAGAATTGAATGCTCTATCCAATGGTACCATATTCAATTGCTAAAGCTATCAGGTTATGCAGCAAACCCCGTGTGATTAATAAAGTGGCACAAAATTGACAAACACCATTTTCTCCCGTGATTTGTACCACCTTGATTTGGATCAATCAGCTTTTCACAATTTTCCCATGAGAGGCGGTACATTTCTCTTGCCAACAGGCGCTGTTCCAACTCGCTCCGTTTAATGGTCACCTAAAAATAAAATCAATTCCAAAATCCGTCAAAAACCGCATTTTTTCAACAAAAGTGCCCTCACGGGTGCACGTGGCACGTGCCTTACTCTGCATCGTACACCATTCGACAGCTCGCTCAATTATCTACACGATGCTGTTTTTCCCGTGCCGATCGGGCCCAGGGTTACAGAGATATTGCACGGGGATCGGACCCGTGTCGGGCAAATTCGGCCATTTTCGCCCGATTTTGCACGCCGATTTATACAGGTAAAGTCTATGACGCGAATTTGCACTTTTTGAGCACGCGCCACGCGCTCCCTATCAATCCGATCGAGAAAAGACCCCTCAAAGGCACGTCACGCATCCTTGATCTATAAGTTGTGCAAATTTCACCGCGCTAGGTGCAACGGTCTGGCCTGTAGTCCACGCAAAGCACCACCAAGTCGGGACCTCGGTAACGGACAGACGCACCCTCCTCAAATAGTAATATAGACAAGCGGCTTCGCCGCTCGCTTTGCGTCGCGGAGATTTGGTTTGCGCAAAATTGGCCAGTTCGAAAAGTGAAGGTTTCACGTTAGAGTGACTTCTAGAAGTCTAGATATGCGCAAAAGAGTGTTTAAGTGGTTAATTTGAGGTCGAAGGGGTCATTTGAGGTCACAGGGGTCAAATAAGGTCACCTTGGGTCATGTCAGGTCAGGTCAGGTCACGATAGGTCATGCCAGGTCACAGGGGTAGCTTAGGTAACGATAGGTCACCCCAGGTCACGATAGACCAGGTCAGGTCACGAAAGGTCACCCCAGGTCACGATAGGTCACCCCAGGTCACGAAAGGTCAGGTCAGGTCACGATAGGTCATGCCAGGTCACAGGGGTTGCTTAGGTCACAACAGGTCACCCCAGGTCACGATAGGTCACGTCAGGTCACCATGGGTCATGCCAGGTCACGATGGGTCAGGTCAGGTCTCCGGTCAACTCGGATCATGCAAGGTCACAGGGGTCGCTTAGGTCACAATAGGTCACCCCAGGTCACGGGTCACGATGGGTCAGGCCAGGTCACAGGTCACCTAAGGTCATGATAGGTAAATGCAGGTCAAACTGGTCACATTAGGTTAGGGCAGGTCGATTAGGTCACGATGGGCCAGGTCAGGTCACTGGGTTGACCTCAGGTCACGATGGGTATGGCCACGGCACAGAGGTCACCTAGGGTCACGATAGGTCAAGTCCAGATCAAGCTGGTCACGTTAGGCACGGTCAGGCCATTTGGGTCATATGAGGTCACGATGGGTCAGGGTAGGTCACAAAGGTTTCATGAGTTGGGCATTGAATCTGGAATCCAGCACTGTTTGTTCCAGGCCGATCTGACGTTTAGAAGTTGAGATATTGGAGAAACACCGCATAAGTACTTGGTAGGTACTTTGTATAAGTACTTGGTAATTGTCAGAGTACTTGGTACTTGGAACTTGGCAGGGCATAAGATTTGGAATCGATTAGTGTTGGTCCCGTGTAAATCGGACTTATGTGTCCCCGCCCGCTGCTTACAAACTCAGGCCAGCCTCCAATGACGTCACTCGAGGCCGCTGGACAAACCGCCTATGGAGATTCGTGGCGTTACGCTGTGCAGCAATTAAAACAAATCAAAGAGTCAATATGTGCTGAAAATAAGCCTAACTCGCTACTTTATCTTTTCAATTCAAGAAAACATAAGCTGCTACCACAGGCCCACAGCACTCTTGCCATTCGCACACAAATCTTAAAAACTTTGTCCTAACCACCTGTCTAGTACTCGCGCCACTTACTGCTAAGTAGGTACCTAACCATGCTGAGAAATGAATTCAGATTCCATTCAGCTTATTTCAGCACAATTTCTTCGTCTTCGTCTTCGTCTTCGTCTTCGTCTTCGTCTTCGTCTTCGTCTTCGTCTTCGTCTTCGTCTTCGTCTTCGTCTTCGTCTTCGGCTCGGCTCGGCTCGGCTCGGCTCGGATTTCTACAATTATATTTATATAAATTTATACGTATATATAGACAATTTTGAGCTTATCCCGAAAAAATGATGTACCTAGGTATCCATTTAAAAGCATTTCAGAACAATAAGCTTCTCAGTTTGGAATGTTTTATAACCAAGCTCAATTTAGCATCATTTTATGATAATATTTTCAAAAATCTTGCCCACATACCTTTCTATATCCATGTGCAATAATATTTGAAAACTTGGGAACACCGGCGCTTGATTTTCTACTTAAATACTAAAACTGCGACGTTGGAGCCAGTCATCATCGGAGCCAGATATCAACTGTCATAGTAAAAAGAGGACAAACGCCATACTTGAAAGTTAAATAATTAATTAAAGCAAAATATAATCTACATTTCATCTCCTTACCGCACGAAAATCTTGAAAACTTTATCCTATCCACAGTGTACTGATCTTCTATTTATGTCCTTTCCGAGATCAACATTGCACAAAACAAACAACCGCGTCGCCATGACAACCATATCAAAGTGATAATTTTATTGCACGAAAAAGCCATACCCAATTATTCAAACTTGATAATTAAATTACAGAAATGTTTTCAACTACATTTAACAGTTTTTTTACTTTGAAAAGTATTAATTTCGCTCTTTATAAGTCTCGTCCCCTTCATGACGGCCAATCAGCGCGCTTGGACGAATGACGTCACATGTGCAGCCCGCCTATGCCGGCGGGCATATTTACGTCTGGACAACGAGTTGCGGGGAAAAGTGCTGATTGTGTTGCAGTTTTAGGAGCCGGTGATTAGGCTGGATTTTTGGGTTACTTTTTCGTTCCGATTCATGTATTTCATAGTGTTTGGCTTTTGAATATTTTAGTTCTCTCAGATAAATATTACTTGCCTTACAACTTTTGTAAAAACGTTTCATTTTTTATAAGCCGACGTTCAGAGTCCTAAAAATACATCAGCACTACAATCATTGTAAACAAACAAATGGAGCACCACTTGGCTCTGTTCCAAGGCCATTTTTAGTTTATCTGGTGGTTTTCTTGCTCTTGTACGTCGTTTTGTTGGATGTTTTGAATCCCTTAAGATTGACTTATATCATATTTAAGAAGCATGTTGACTGAAAACAATCTGAAGTATCCAGGAGGCTGACAGAGGTCCTGACTACTGAGCAATATCAATATCAAGTTGAACAAGTTATGAAATTTTGGTTGATAAACGCAAGTTGATCGGGCTCATCTATCAGCAAGAAAAAGTAAAATTAAAAGAGCTTATTGTCCAAAAACAAGCTATAATATTGCAGACCTTGGAGCAATACTGAAGAGCACGCTGAGCAGGATCATGCCAGAAAATGTTGACTGATGAGCGCATATTGATGTATTGGTATGAATATTGAATGATAACTAAAACTTACAACAGCAAGATAAATTAGTGCTAACTATCAAGTTAAAATCTAGAATGAATGGACTTGGGCAGTTTGTTAGATGCTATGCAGATTGTAATGTGCATCAGGTACTCAGTGTCTGGCAAATGAAACATGCGATCATTCCATTGCTACTGGAGGAGAAAGCTTGGATCACTAAATCCACTTTATGTTGATTTTGATGTTAATCATCATCACTGTATTTCTTGAAAAAAGGATTGTAGTAAAATAGTCAATGTGACAATCCATGCAACGATGTGATCATATTATGTGTTCATAGTCATTCGTGATAGTCATTATTGGTCCAATATACAATGGCAAAGCTCTCAGTCTCAGCGTTTCTTCCTGTGGATGGCCAGCAGTGACTCAGCAGTGACTCAAGAGCATAGAAGTATTAGTTTTCTTCACAGGGCTGGGATAAAAAGTACTGAGGGTAATCTTCCACCAAGGAACTCTACTTTGACATGGTATGAGATGTAGGCACAAGTAGGTAGGTGCTCAGTTCCTATAGTAAGTAGTTGTGTATGTTTAGTCGGGTTAGCTTAGATCAGATTGTTAGTTTTTTAATTTGCCAAATGTCCATAAAAATGTGACCTGAGCAATGAGCATACCTGAACCTGACTAACCTGACAGCTGACCTAACCTCAATCATCACACATATTTGCAGCCTACCCAAGACCTGCATGGCAGCAGCACCCAGTTATAGGTAGGTACTCACCCTAACTCAATCTTACCTGCTAACCTTCAACTTGCCAAAAGTTAGCTGAAGCTCACAATCACATTGCCAAGCTGTGTCCAGGGAAACAGAGTCAACTGAGGAACTGGCTCATTGGGTGGCTGGTGTGAGTCTGTGCATTTAAAGTGTTTCTTCTCTGAAGCTGCTCTGCACTGCTGTATGTCATGTTAGATGCTCAGAAAATGTGGGAAATGATTACTAAGCTACTTTAGTGCTTTGTTAATGCTCGAGACATGAACAAGTACAGATCCTGCAGGGTACAGCTATATGAGTTAGGTGCTAGCCGCTAGGTGAGTATGTTATGTGAATGTGCTGTTCCCTGTTTGACCATAAGTATACAAACAAGCACAGGGTCACAGTTATATTCAATCTCCACATAAACATACAACAAAAACGGTCATATAGCATAACTCCGAACACACCACAGATAACTTAAGCCCTTGAAGGCACAAAAATGTTTTGATTAACAGGACAGGTTTACAATATATCCTCTGTCCTTGGGGGATCTTGCTGCCAAGTTGAGGTATGATGACTGAACTTCAGGATTGATCAACCTTTTCTTAGCCACTGCTTATATACGAGAAAGACCAAATGCTTGTTTGTTTTGATTTACAGGACATGTATACAATATATCCTCTGTCCTTGGGAGATCTTGCTGCCAAGTTGAGGTACGATGACTGAACTTCAGGATTGATCAACCTTTTCTTAGCCACTGCTTATAAACGAGAAAGACCAAATGTTTGTTTGTAAACTGAGTTGAAAATTTAATGATCCACCTTCAATTCTGACATGAAGGCACAAATGAAATAGTTCCCTCTCCTTTTGGAATACACAAAGCAAAATATTTAATAAATTCTAGTGGATGGACAAGAGCAATTAGCATAGCTTTCCCTCAAGTTAACTTCTGGCACTGTTGTGATGAATTACACTGACGCTTATTCGCTTCATATTTTGTAACAAACGCGCTGAAACTGCAATATAACAGCACTATATTCTTCTTGACAAAATACAATAGTATTATAAACTTAGCCCTGATGGCATTCATTCTTGGTGTCAACGTAATTACAAAATATTTTGTAGTAACTATTGAATTCCGGCCGAAAACAGTGCACGGTTTAAAAAAGAATCATTCCAATGACGGTCCATTCTTGCGGTCCTGAAATCGCCACTATTTCCGGCCTCTCCAACGCAACTCGTTGTCCAGACGTAAATATGCTGCCGGCGGCGCGCTTTGGCTGTGGCGACACCAGTGGCGGTACACGACTCTCTTACCAATGAATTTCTGTCAATTTCAACGAACCGATTTTCACGAAAACTATCCCACAGCATTCACGACACTCACTTTTACGTCGTCGATTACTTTTCTGGACACTTGCACTTGATTTTCTATTTATTTGCGAATTTTCAAAATCGCGTACCTTCAATCGCGTACCATTCGCCGGCCGCGCGAATGGCCGGCCGGCCGTGCCTCTCAATCACATCGAAATGATTACTTTACTGCACAAATCGGCCTGGCCCGGTAATTTAAACTTGATTATTTAATTAGAGGAATGTTTTTAACTACATTTGACGTGGTTGCAAGCGTGAAAAGTATTAATTTCGTTCACATCTAGTGCCGGTGGCTGTAATGGCGGCCGTTTCGGACGTGGATGGCCGGCGAGGAGCGGCGCGGAGCGGATATCCAGTCACAACTAACGGCCTTGGGATGAATTCTGGTATGGATTTTGCTAAATTGAAAAGTATCATGTATCGCGTTATTTCTTCTTTTCAGATGTTTTAGAATTAATTTGTTGATTTGAATAAAAGAGTTTAGCTAGGCAAAATATTTGTTTTAATCGTACTTATTTTCGCAACCTAGTATATACCAACGTTGGTAGCTACCAAATCGAGAGAGGGGGAGAAGAGGGAGATTTGAAATTTTCGTTTTTTCGACGGTGGCAAACAACTTTTAAAAATCGTCTCGTTTGATTCCATCACATCGGACATGGTCATACGGCTTTATTTCAGCCACACTCGTTTCTACTAACCTGCACGTCTGGTCGTTTCTGCGCCGCTGATGGTGCCCCAGAAGATTCCGCACGTGCCGTAGGACGTCTGTCCAAGTAATGCAAAGTGAATGCGTCTGTCCGAGCCTATCTCGCAAGCCCCAACAGAAAAAGCTCGCTTAAAAAACTGAGCCCTTCAAAAAACCCGCAATCCTACTCAAATAGTATTTAGATTATTTGTCCATCTTGTCTGAGAATTTTAAATCTTTGAACCAAATCATAGGCGGCGGAACGATTTGAGACAAGGGGGGGCACCATGGCTCAAGGAGCCAAACCTAGGGTACCCCCAAATCCTGTTTTCTCATCGGATTTAGGCCACTTATTTTTCGTCACAGCCCTGACATGATGATTTTTTATTTTTATTTTTTACTAAACGAAAATGAACATCTCTTTGTGGGGGCATATGCACCCACAATCCTGAATTATGCCCCCACAATGATGAAAATGCACCCACAAGTCTTTTACAAGGCTGCAAGCGTCCTTTCGAGAGCACGGTGCCCTTCGCATGCTCTAACGGCGTCCTCCTGACCGTCTCGCGTTCATGGATAATATAGCGTTTTTAATCACTTGACGCCCTTTTACGAGAATGGCGCCCTTTTCATGATCTCAAGGCGCCCTGGTAACCACCTGGCGCCCCCACGTCCCCACCAACGTAGCACTACTGACTGTGCGGCGCCCTTCTGGCCTCTTAGCGCCCCTGGACCACATAGCGTTTTCAATCACTCGGCGCCCTCCTAAGAGAATGGCGCCCTTTTCATCGTCTCACGGCGCCCTCGTAACCGTCTGGCGCCTCCATATTTGGTGCCCCTCCTACTGGATGGCGCCTCTCTACATCTTTTTTACGTCCTTCCATTCAGTTTCCACTTTTAAGCGTGTATTTGCTTAGTCAGACACGTCACTTGAAGCGCCCTTCGGCTAGCAATGCTATCAAATTCGGTGTTAATTTGGGCTCCCACATAAAGAATATCCATCGCGCCCCAAAACGGCCTGGCGCCGGGCGCCCCTACAGCTGGGCACCCACAATCATTTTAGGAAAATTACACCCCTGCCCTGCCCGTATGTTTGGTTAACTTTAAGCTGATCCTCAAGTACCTATGTGTTTGTCTCTTCCTTATTGTCGTTTGATAAATTCCATTTATCCTACATGTATCAAATTCCCAAGAAGCCATCGCAGTACTAATCAGTGGCGAATCCCAGGGGGAGGTCACATGGGTCATGACTTAGGGCCTGAGGTCACCACATGCCTGCCAGGAGCACCACAGGCCTGACAGCCGACAGGGGCACCACAGGCCCGCCAGGGGTACCACAGGCCTAGCAGGGGCACCACGGGCCTGTCAGTGGCACCACAGGCCTGTCAGGAGCACCATCGGCCTAGCAAAAGCACTACAGGTCTTCCAGGGGCACCACAGACCTGCCAGGGGCACCAGAGGCCTGCCAGGGGCACTATCGGCTATACAGGGGAACCACCGGCCTCGCAAGGGCATCATGGGCCTGTCAAGGGCACCACAAGCCTGTCGTTGGCCCTTTAGGATTGTCAGGGGCACCACAAATCTGTCAAGGGCACCTGCGTTCTAACAGGGGCACCACGGGCCCGCCAGGGGCACCACAGACCTAGCAAGGACACCACAGGCCTGTCAGCGCCCATGGGCACCTAAGTCATGTCAGGGCCACCGTAGGCTTTTCAGGGGGCAGGGTAGGTAGATAGGTACCACAGTCTTTCCAGGGGCACCAGCGGCCTAGCAGGGGCACCAGTCATCACATGACTAACCAAAAATAAAGAAAATAAAAAAAAAAACTGAAAATAGGGCACCACCAAAATTAAGTGGCCGAAATCCGTTGAGGTTTTAATTTTGGGTATAGGTAGGGGCACCACTTCGATTCATGATCCTCCCCTTGGAGTTTTCCCGAATCCGCTCCTGGTACTAATACATCAAATTTAAGGGGGGGCACCTTGCTATTGGTGCCCCCCTTGCAGAATTCAAGGGGGGGGCACGGTGCCCCGGTGCCCCCCCGTTCCGCCGCCTATGAACCAAATTACCTTTAACCCTCGCCCGTAAACGGTGTTTTGCCACCTTCGCCCATGCAGGGGTGGGGGGGGGTTGGTGCGACCCCCCCCCCGGCGTTTGAAAATGGAGCGTCGTAGAGCTTAGCGGAAAAGACCAACGGATTGCTCTCAAAGAGATCTCACGATTGGTGGTATATTTTTTGGTCCTAGGTCAACATTTGACCTACTTATGACCGGTCAAAGGTCAAATTTTCGGAAAAATCTAACTTTTTCAGATTTCCGCGCCGATTGCGGCAAAACAGTAAGAGGTATCGACTTGAAACTTTCACTATCGTGATTCTTGATCAATTCTCTATCGTTTGGTGTGTATTTCGATGTCATAACTCTAAAAATGATGCGTTGGGAGCATCCAGTAACCTAGGATCTCAGCATTGACCGGGACATAAAAATAATTGGCTTTCTCTCGTCAGCGATGACCAGGACCCTCAAATCATCGGATTTCTCTCGTCACGAGCAGCTCGCTCTTTTTTTTTTCAGCGAAGCTCTGGCTATTTTTATCAAGGGCCGAATGGCTGAGGGTTTCTACGCCCCTCCGCTACATGTCACGGTTCGTCGGAAGGTCATCTCAGGCTCAAAAGAAACGATATATACCATTCGAAAGCTGACGGTGAGCTGAATCCAAAAATGTAATTTTTATCAAAATCGATCGATGGCCTTTTTTGAAAATTGCGTTTTTGTAAAAACTTTATAATTTTGTATTCAACGGGCTGTCACGGACATTCTTGAAAACATAAACATGGATTTTTGAGTTCCAGTGAAAGCTGAACGCCAAAAGAACAATATTTAGCGAAGCAATATTTCCAAACATTAATATGCGTCTCCCACAGCCGACAATAAGGCGCAATTACACAGCTCAGTGTCACGATGGACCAAATTCAGCCACACAGAAGCGTGAAATGACCCTTATCGACTCGCAGACCCGGCGCTCTCGGCCCGCCTGACCGGCCACGGCAAGGAGGTTTGGCTGTCGTTCTACTAAACAGACGTCATATTTGGGGCGTTCCACGACAAATCGACAAATAAAAAATTAAATTTGCACCCTCATATTTTATTCTTCGTTGAAAACTGGTGTAAGGGGTTGTGATGGGCGGGGAAGCCAGCTGCGGCAAGGATTTTTTTCTTCGAACAACGGTTTCCGAGATATAGCCTCGGGCAATTCCTGGAGTTCGCGCTGCAGCCCTATGTTTGGCGGCCTATAACTCAGAAACTATTGGTTTTTTACAATAAAAACTTGATATGGTTCAACACACAATCAACCAACAAACATTTTTGCTATCTCGGATTTTCAATTTTTGAAAATTTTGATCACGTGACCTTTTGTCCTATTTTTCGAAGAGTGACCTTGATATTTTCCCCACTGAAAGTTGCAATTTTGTCTGATGACGATTAAAGCCTTATCAATTGTCATTCATATGCGATAATAAAAAAGTGGTTATCGCCCTGCGTTGACCTCAGGTCAGGTCATTTTTATGACCAGTCCATTATTACGAGCGGGAGCGACAGCGAGACCTCGAGAATAAAGCAAGATAGCGACAAGCAGTAAACGGTTAAGTGTACACACGGATAAGGTCTATAATTTTTACTGAGGTCATTTTCAGGTCAGGTCAAAGATGACGTCACAGGAGCTAAAAGGAAGTCAAAATAGCGGCACTATACATATATATGAAGTTTTTCTCAAATAACTTTCAAGGTATCCCAGCTAGGAACAAACTAATGTCACCATCGTGATCCTCTCGTCGATCCGCATCGAAACATATGTATGTTGACCTCGAAAGGTCGAAAGGTCAAAAGTTGACCTTAGATCACGTGACCTAAGGTCAACTTTTGACCTTTCGACCTTTCGAGGTCAAAATACATATGTTTCGATGCGGATCGACGAGAGGATCACGATGGTGCTATTAGTTTGTTCCTAGTTGGGATACCTTGAAAGTTATTCGAGAAAAACTTCATATATATGTATAGTGCCGCTATTTTGACTTCCTTTTAGCTCCTGTGACGTCATCTTTGACCTGACCTGAAAATGACCTCAGTAAAAATTATAGACCTTATCCGTGTGTACCCTTTACCGTTTACCGCTTGTCGCTATCTTGCTTTATTCTCGAGATCTCGCTGTCGCTCCCGCTCGTAATAATGGACAGGTCATAAAAATGACCTGACCTGAGGTCAACGCAGGGCGATAACCACTTTTTTATTATCGCATATGAATGACACTTGATAAGGCTTTAATCGTCATCAGACAAAATTGCAACTTTCAGTGGGGAAAATATCAAGGTCACTCTTCGAAAAATAGGACAAAAGGTCACGTGATCAAAATTTTCACAAATTGAAAATCCGAGATAGCAAAAATGTTTGTTGGTTGATTGTGTGTTGAACCATATCAAGTTTTTATCGTAAAAAACGAATAGTTTCTGAGTTATAGGCCGCCAAACATAGGGCTGCAGCGCGAACTCCAGGAATTGCCCGAGGCTATATCTCGGAAACCGTTGTTCGAAGAAAAAAAATCCTTGCCACAGCTGACTTCCCCGCCCATCACAACCCATTAGACCAATTTTAAGCAAAAAATAAAATATGAGGGTGCAGGGCACTTGTCGATTTGTCGTGGAACGCCCCATTTGTTAGTTTAACGATTCAAGTCGGTACTTAAGTTATTCAGGATACATGAGCAGAAGATTCATTGCTCTGTCATTTTCACATCATGCATCAATTTGCATTTGTTCATGTCTACTTTGCTCAATTGAGCTTGGTATCATGCCCATATAAGGAAAATTGGCCGCGCTGAAATGTCAGAGGTTGTACCGGCCTCAGCTCGGGTGGAGTGGGGGTAGCGCCCGGTGGGGCAGGGTAACCTTTGACCGGTCGCACGGCCGAGCAGCTGTCACCAGTACAGCCTCTGACGGTGAAACCCCGCTCACTTCCCCCGCGCGGGCACTGAGCGCAGCTGGATGGAACAAAACATGTATAAGAAAAATGTAAATTAAAGCACGTTGTAAATCAAGCAGAACAATGAATTTTCTTCACAGGTATCCTGAATAACTTTAATAGCGATGTAGACAGTTAAACTGACAAAATATGACATTTGTTTAGTAGAACGAGAGGCGAACGTTCTTTCCGTGGCTGGTCAGGCGGGCCGAAAGCACCGGGTCTGCGAGTCGATAAGGGTCATTTCACGCTTCTGTGTGGCTGACTTTGGTCCATCGTGACACTGAGCTGTGTGATTGCGCCTTATTATCGGCTTTGGGAGACGCATATTAATGTTAGGAAATATTGCTTCGCTAAATATTGTTCTTTTGGCATTCAGCTTTCACTGGAACTCAAAAATTCATGTTTATGTTTTCAAGAATGTCCGGGACAGCCCATTGAATAAAAAATTATAAAGTTTTTCCAAAAACGCAATGTTCAAAAAAGGCCATCGATCGATTTTGATAAAAATTACATTTTTGGATTCAGCTCACCGTCAGCTTTCGAATGGTATATATCGTTTCTTTTGAGCCTGAGATGACCTTCCGACGAACCGTGATGTAAGACGCTGAAAAGAAATGCCTAAGTGGGTGAGGGTTAAATATCGATTGGTTTTTAAGTGCCGAAGCCCGAAACACTTTAATTTACTTCGATAGCAGTTTTTAAGACCAACGAGCTCAAATACTATAACTTCTTGAACAATGTAAGCACCACATAAAATGAATCGTAAGAGAAGCGGCTCAAGATTAAGGAGCTATGAGACACTTAATAAAAAACGGCATAGATTAGAAACTGCACCTAACTTGCACTGATTTTTAAACCTTTTCGTTGCAGACTGGTAGATTAAATTTTAGGATTGATTTCAGCTGATGCTCAAATGGAGCTATTCATTCGTTCATTCATGCGACCATCCAATTCCATTCATAAAAGAAGCCAGTGACAAAATTGTTCATTTTAGATAAGTGTGAAATACAAACTCAATAAAAGTTTAATGATACGGCAAATTTGACAGCTTTTATAATGAACAGACAAAAAACTTTAACAAATCAAAGTTGAGAGCCCCAAATAGGGGAGAGTGAGGTAAGATGAGCCAAGGGGCAAGTTTAGCCACCCCATGTTTCTCAGCTCCTATGGCGCTAATTGACTTGAGCTTCCATGTGCCGTTTGCTTACGATGTTCACGTCTTTCACGTCTTTCACGTGAGACGGCAACGTTCTCGCGCTCAGCCCCGGTAACATGTGGTATCACCCCTAATAACTAAGACATGTTTTGCCTTTAAAATGAGATGGTTGTTATCTGCGGTGCATGGTTATTTTCCTTAGCAGGTGTCAGCCATTAATCGAAAATGACCACGGGTGGGGTAAGATGAGCCATTTTCACCTGGGGTAAGATGAGCCGGATAAGCCATTGTTGTCTCCGCTGTCGAAAACCAAACTGAGCTGCGCTTGTTTCTGCTGAATAAAAATGGTAGGAAATTGTTTTTTCTTTGTTGATTACACAAGTTGTAAGTGATTTGCAGATTATCTGAAGGATAATATGATTTCTTCCTTGATAGAAAACTTGACGAGTTATTGGAAGGCTTTAAACAGTTACTTTTTGATGGAGGAAAAAACGTTGCCATAAGTATGTATGCCATGGAGTAAATAAAAGAGCCCACTCTTCGCCGCGCCCGGGAAAAGAAGAGGTTCGCTTTTTCTATCCATGCTCAACTTTCCCCACGACGTGTCTCAACTTACCCCGCCCATGGGATAAGATGAGCAACGTGCAAGATGATTTTTGACGCAGCCTTTCAGTACAAAAATAAGCGGTATGAAACATTTCTGGCCACCATTACATGCGCAAATGACTAAAAGTCCGTCCAAAAGTCCGTCCAACCCGTAAACGCAGAAAAATGATCAGTAAGTTAGCCTGTAGCTTACGAAAAAACGGCTCAACTTACCTCATTCTCCCCTACGTGACACAATTGAGGGCATTTTTTTAGGCCATCACAGTATTTGTCAACAATTGTTGTTTAGGGGACTGGGGAGGGTGGTTACTGGCTCATTAACTGCCCCCGCCCCCCCCCCCCCAAAAGGAAAGAAAACGAAACCGATCATCCGCGAAAAGAACTATTGAGCTCGAACCAAGGTGACGAATCGATTTATAGGTATGCAGGATGACTAACGATGCCACTTGTTGACTTCTTGTGTCAAATACATTCCATCATCTGGATAGCACGTCAACTCTGTGGTATCACTATTTGACATTTTGCAACAAACGTATACTATTTGGCGCGACTAGCCTCATAAATGTTCTGAAACTAAAACCGTTTCTTCGCAATTAACTTGGACGACGTCATCCCAGCTTATGCACGACCAAAAAAAGATATCGCTTCAGGATCACTGGCCCGAATTCCAATGCTTAAAGTTTACTCAAAGCCGGTGTGGCTGAGGCACTCTTCGCTACATCTCGTGACGGCCACCATTGTGTTGCATTTTTCGGTAAGCTATAAGTTAATAAGGAAAGGATTGGTGAGTGGGTTGAAAACAGCCCTCACCCTCCACCCCCCCTTCTTCTGGAAACATAAGTAAACGAAAGATCTGGCGATGGTTTATCCACTCTCCTCTGCCGCCGCGCTGCGAGGCCTCGATTCGATCGGTATGTGGCTTCCTGAGCGGTCCTCCCCGGAGGCAAGGTGAAAGGTCATGGCCTGTATCATAAATTTATACGTTGCTGAATATGTTTTATAGTTCTTCCAAGGCCTTGGACACCGTTTTATTATATCGGATAAGCATTGCACTTTCTTGTCAATCAATACATCTAAAGAAAACTTGATCATAATCTTATACTGCGGCAATTGTAGTTCTGCTTACGGTTGCCTCTTTATGATACGGGCCACCACCACCTCCACTGCGCTGGAGCTCTGGCGTTCTACCCCTCCCCGCTACGGACCGGCCCTCGGGCTAGGGGTGTTAGCACTGAGCGCAAACCTGTAGTAGTCACGTGACTTTCATTCACGTAGCGGGAACGGAAGCTATAGGCGATACCAAGGACGGGCTCTGGGGAGGCAACCGGCGCGGAAAAATAGCACGATTGTAGTTTTGGAAGAATATCTGTTGCGGTAAGAGGAATTATACAAAACAAACGTCCTAGGAGCAAACATGTGTTATTCCTCCATACTTTGCGCTACATTTCATTTCTCCAATGGCTGGCACTTAGCAAATAATAGCGCAATTCTAAATTGGTAATATATGTGTACAGTCTGTCTTAAAAGTACCGCGCAAAGTGGCGGTGGATCCATCAAGCCTGACCGAGAAAGGTCTGCATTAATTTGAAAGTCACCGAACCAATTGAGCTGGGGAATGGACGAGGATGTCCATTGCTTCGGTGACCCAAATTTAGCAGGCCCTTCCTCAGTCAGGCTCGATGGATCCACCGCCACTTTGCGCGGTACTTTTAAGACAGACTGTACAGTAGCAACTGCGGGTCCCTGTACCTACCCATAAGCAACGTAGGCCTGCAGTGGACTTATTTTTTAGTGCTGTACAATGGAATCTGCTTAACCCGGCGGCCGCTGGGCCTCCGCGCCACCCGCCGCACGGACGAGCCGCGCGCCAGTTTAGGGCGAATTTAATCAAGAAAGTGACTTTCGAAAATCTGCTTGAAATATGGCTGAATGCTGCTGAGCGTATAGGAAGGCCTCAAATTAATTATTGTTCATTTGTTTTAAACTAAGACTAAAGCTAATGTTTAAAAATTGAGGTTTTTTGCCCGACGTTTCGCGTTTATTGCTTATTCATGGGCTAATGCTAAAACATAATTTCGTCGACATACATATCAAAAATTTTTGATATGTATGTGGACGAAATTATGTTTTAGCATTAGCCCATGAATAAGCAATAAACGCGAAACGTCGGGCAAAAAACCTCAATTTTTAAACATTAGCTTTAGTCTTAGTTTAAAACAAATGAACAATAATTAATTTGAGGCCTTCCTATACGCTCAGCAACACTTGTCAATTTATATACTTATGGCTGAATGCATAGGAAATTGCCTGAATTTTATGAAACCACCTGAATTTTGCACATATGGCAACTTTTAGGGGTGATTTGACTACTCAAAGTGGACAAATTGTTGGCTTTCTCATATCCTGCCGAGTTGCGGGCGAGAACGCGACTTTTGTAACGCAAATTTACATAGCGTAATACATATTGAATTGATATAAGTCATACACCATTGTTCTTCCCAATGTCTCTAAAAAACGATAGGATAACTTGCAATACTGGCTGACCTATCTGTATTGATTGAACAAAAGAACGGTATAAAATGTGCAATGAGATGTAATTTTTTCTAAAAACATAGCAAACAAAAGTCTTCAAGGGTTATAAAACAAATTTCATCCTGAAACAAGGAAAAACACCAATGTAAACACAAGATAAGAGCACATACTTAAACATGATCCAATCGAAGGGGAACGAAAGAAATACTGAATTAAATACAGCTAAATCAACTTAACCCTATTCCTGGCGGGCTCCGCCGGGACAAGAAACTGGCGGGGGGGGGGGGCCGATTCGGCCCCCACTGAGATCTCGAGAACGAAGCAAGATAGCGACAAGCGGTAAACGGCATCGGATACGTATGGACAAGGTCTACAATTTTTACTGAGGTCATTTTCAGGTCAGGTCAAAGATGACGTCACAGGGGTCGAAAAAGTCAAAATGGCGGCGCTAGATATGGAGAGAGTTTTTCTCGAATAACTTTCGAATTAGTCAAGATAGGAACAAATCGTGATCCTCTCGTCAATCCGCATCGAATGATATATATGTTGACCTTGAAAGGTCAAGGTCAAAGGTTGACCTCAGGTCACGTGACCTCGAGGTCATCATGTATATCATTCGATGCGTCTTGACGAGCTGAACACAATGAGACCATCCACGCGTCTGTATCTTGTTCCTGTACGGAGTTATTGGCCAAAAACCTTTGGTGACCTTTGATGACGTCACATGACCTCACAGCTGCCCAACAGCAAAACAGACCTCAAGGTAGTGAATATTGATCGTATATGAAGTCATGTATGGTATATGGGGCCATTCCGACCCGTTTTAGTGGTAAAAACAGCCTTTTCCCCCATTGACTTATAATGGGGAGGTCGCGAAACTGACCTGACCTTAGGTCACCGATATCAAAATTCCGAGATATACAAATTGCACATACTGGTACCCTAACTAAAGCCTGAAGAGAAGAAATTGATCGGTCAAAAACTCTAGCTCTGGCGTGATTGCAAACTTTTCTGAGGTAGGGTCACCAAAACTCAAAATTTTCAGACATGTTGCGTAGAAGACTTTTAGGACAAGTCAGAAAATTTGAGCTTCCTAGCTCAACGCGTTTGGGAGAAATAACCAAAAAACCTCAGGGGGGGGCTCCTGAGGCCCCCCCCCCGCCAGGAATAGGGTTAAATCAATGGAAATTCAAATGCTCACTTCATTGCAGTCAAACCAAAAATGCAAGCTAATCTAATTTGAATTTTAAATAATTCCGGTCTTCTTTTCTTTTTTAAGCTCGAGACATTGTATGATTGGTTTGAATCTTTGCCAATGTTACCTCTACACCAGCATGATCAATACGATGCACGTGTTCAATGTATAGTTTGGTGAACTTGTGGTCGGCTGGAAGAAGAATAAAGGAATCCTGGCTCCAGTTGTCCTTCATCCAAGCAGATATCCTTTGACCTACGACTAGGATCCCATCACTATTCACACTAGGTCCTAAACGCCTAAAACGCAGCTGCCAATCAAGTACCAGAAGCGGTTTCTGGACAGTCTTGACCCAAAGAGTCTCTGCATCTAGGATCTGTTGAGCTGTTGGCTGTTTTCCTACAGCCTTCATGGTTTTTTCTGTTTTGCATTGCACGATACGTGCTGTTACTCTCAGTAACTTGATGTAACTGCTAAAGTTCTCCAATTTAATGGCTACTCCGACGTTTGGCCCTGCGAGTTGGCAATCAACCATGGCTGTTATATGTACTCCTATGCGGTCGGGAAGTTCTTGCTCTTGGAAATCTTGTCTGATAGGCCACTCTTCCATTGACCGCTTCAAAAATTCTGGGCCACATTGCCAAATAGATGCTGGTCCAATGTTCCGATGGCTGATGGGTCTGGTCACCATATCAGCCGGATTGGCATTGGTTGGAACCCACCACCACTCACGGGGTGGTATTGGGACTTGTTCTGTATTTCTACGATTTTAGTTGCGACAAAAGACCCAAAACCGCACGATTTTTTCTGGATTTGCGCACGAACGATGGCGGAATCAACGATATGAAATACTTGTTTGAAAGGCATCTTCAACTCATCAGTAATGGTTTCTCGAAGGCGGCAGCCTAGCAAAGCCCCACAAAGTTCCAACCGTGGCATCGTAAGCTGTCTTGCAGGGGCTATTCTTTGTTTCGAAGCGATAAGCTTCGCTTCATACTTGTCATTTTCCAACTCCCATCTTGCACAAGCTCCGTATGCTTGATTGCTAGCGTCTGAAAAGATAACCAATACTGTCTCTCCAATCGCACCCAGTGGCTTAAAACATCGAACAAATGTTACGCCTTCAAGCTGGAATAAATCAATAAAAACCGTTTCCATTCATCCCTGCATTCTTCCGACATTGGAGAGTCCCAGTCAATTGACTTGGGTCCATCGCTTTCCGTTGTCACCGATTTCGACACTAAACTCCTTAGCAGTAGCTTTGCTTTCAGGGTCACAGGTGTGATGAGCCCCAATGGGTCGTATATACGCGCGGCTTGACTTAAGACCATTCTTCTCGTTAAAACTTGCGGTAGCTCATTTGCAATATTTGCTTCTGTCAAATCAGGGCACATGAGATGATGTTTACTTCTCGGTTAATTTTGACTCGAAAGATAAAATGATCTTTTTGAGGGATCCAAGTCATGCCAAGTACTTTTTCGTTGTTGACATGCAACAAAGTTAAGTCCGCTTCCGTGTTATTGTTGTCTCCAGACATCACCCAATGTTTGATGTGAAATCCACCCTTTTTCAAAATGCTTTGTACATCTTTGGCGAGAGCTTTAGCCACGGCAGCATGCGACACCGATTGTATCAGATCATCTACGTAGCTGTTCTTCATGATCATTTCTGCAGCTGCCTGACATTGACTTTTGTTCATCTCAGCTATCGATTGCAGTGCGACCATAGCAATCGTCCCACTAGGTCTATCTCCGAAGGCAACGGCAGTTAGCACGTAATGCGTTGGCTCCTGAGTGGTGTCCATATACCTCCATAGAAAACGATGCACTTGTTGATCTTTTTCCGCTAGTTGAATGGCGTTAAACATTTTACTGATGTCTCCTACAAGTCCAACACGCTCTTCCCGAAAGCGAAGTAGGATGCCTAAAAGATTATTCAGAATATCTGGCCCTTTTGCCCAGTAGTCGTTGAGCACGTGACCCATGAAGGACGCTGATGAATTAAATACAATCCTTAAGGGGGTCGACATAGATTCAGGCTTCATTACTTCGTGATGATTTAAATTATGCACTGGACCTTGGAAGTCGTTGAGCTCTTGAGTCGTAAGTTCCCTGGCGATGCCTCTCCTAACCATGTCGCGCATTTGCTCATTGTGGGCTTGTACGTGCGTTTCTCCCATTTTAGTTAGCCTTTTTTCTGTTGATCTCAGTCTAGCTTGGGCAGCTATCACGTTATTTGGGAGCTCCTTCGGGTCTCTTATCCACGGGTAATGAACAATGAATTTCCCTTCCGTCGAATCGTACTGAAGACCTTGTTTGATTAACGCAAGTTCTCTCTCTTCTAGCAACGTATAATTTCCGTTACCCCTTCCACATTTCCCACACTTGCAACTGCCACAGCGGGGTGTGCAACATGTACCTATATAGGTTCTCCACCGAAAAGTATTCGTCTAGTCTCTTCTTCAGACTGGCAATTGCCTCAGCGCGAATAGTGTTAATGTCCATTTGGTATAATTCACCATTGAGAGTAATATGCTTCGTTCTGTATTCCGTGCTGTATTGTTCATCATGAATGCCACGAATACAAAAACCAAACTGGTTTTCAAGCAATTGAAGTGTTCCTACTGTTTCAATCACCTGTGGCATTATTACGCAACGGTCTATTCCAATGAGCATGTCTATATTGCCGTGAGGTCTTTCAATATCTTGCGACTGAATTCCACGGAATAATTTTGCGACAGATGAAGTATCCACTGGATCCAATTTGGACGTAATTTCTTCGAAACCAAATGCGTGTACTTCCCATCGTTTATCACGTGTATCGGTCAGTGGTACTATATATCTCTTGCTTTTGAAGGCATGTAATTCATTCCCGACCTTTGTAACAGATAACTGAACGTCGTCACAGGTGACGACGTTCAGTCTTACAGGTCTGTAAGACTGAACCTGTAAGACTGAACAGGTCTGTAAGACTTCAATCTTACAGGTCTGTAAGATTCAGACGCGATGCAGCGTCGTGGGTTATGAGAGATACATTCGCACCCGAGTCCCACAAAACAGACAATTTGTTTTCCTTACAACGGACATGACTCACTGCTAGCAGCGTTTCTTGCCTTCCACTGTCGGTCATATGAATGGCATTGCTCGAAACTCTATCGGCGGTTGAACGAGATTCTATGTGGAGGCATGGGTGGTGTCTTTTGCCACATTTCTGATAAAACTGATTCTGTTTCTCACACTGATTTTCAATAGGACAGGTGGCCGCAATGTGTCCCTGCTGTAGGCAATTAAAACAAACACCACTTTGACGAAGACGGCGAAGCTTGTCCTCGTGACTCAAGTTGAGGAAGGTGGTACACGCATAAATAGCATGAGAATCGGTGTCATGAACCCAACATCTTTCATTTGTTATACTGCTTATCGGCCTCTTTTGTGCGAATTCTTTTTTCCGTTTATTTTGTTCCTCGATCACCTGAGCCATGGTTTGATTGAGTTGCTTCACATTTGATGGTGTGCTTCCTCTTACGTCACTATCCATATACTCAATAATTCTTTTCTCTTGAAGTAAATACGAAAGTAAAGTTTCAAATGTAGAGCTGTACCTTGATTCTGAGGTTTGTATTTAATCCATCCTAGTTACCCACTCACGTTTCTGCGTTCTTGGTAATATATAATACTGAACGAGGCCGGTGTAAATAAATTTTCAAGACCGAGGTCCTTACTGAATTTTTGAACGAGGCCGAAGGCCGAGTTCAAAAATCAGTAAGGACTGAGGTCTTGAAAATTTATTACCGGCCGAGTTTGGTATGTATTTTACTGTATGCCAACGATAAAATAATTGTCTACACCTTTTAAGGCGCAATTTCAAAAATTTAAAGACCAAATTCAAAAAGTTTACATTCAAAATGCACGTGAACGTTTTGAATTTGGTCTTTAACTTTTTGAAATTGCGCCTAAAATGCTGTAGACCGAAGCTCTTAGCCGTTTTTTGAACGAGGACATCCCAAAATGTTGACTTGGTAATTCGTTTTTGACCGTGGTCACTTTGCTTACACCAGTTATTACCACACCCCTCAGGCTAATGTATTTGAATAGGCCAGGCATACAGTAAAAGCCGCTCAATCATGGTAACCATAGATGTCGTGTTCATTTCTTGAGCCAACCCTATTTTTTTCAGTTCTAGCCAACTCCTTTCGACAATATCAACCATATGAAGGAACTTCCTGTTGTCTCCATCTGCAATTGGCTTAATTCTTTTTAAATCTAATATGATAGCATCAACCAACTTTCTTGGGTCGCCGTATTTTGCATCTAGCCTACGGAAAATCTCTTCGAAGTTATCCTCTGCTCCTCGAACCGTCTCCAATGCTTCACCTATGAGACACTGTCTGAGGGCATATCATATGAAACCTCCAAAGACGTCAATTTACTGTCTCCCACAGATATGACCATAGCTCTTTTGACTGATTTGATCAAGGCCTCGCTGCAGCCATTTTGCCAAGGGGCATCGGCTGATTTGTTGAAAGTCCATGTTAAGCCTTTATTTGTACCGAACTGAGCGATTTCAGACCAGTTAAGGTTTTTTGCTATGCCCCTCAGTTCCTTATTTGCGGCAACTAACTGAGAGCCATAATCCGAATGTATCGATGCTGGATATCCTCTTATCGTAACAAAGCGCCAAAATGTCACCAGAAAATGCTGTGTTCCGTAGCCATCTACCACATCCAGATAAACTGCTCTTGTTGCCATGCAGTTGACAATGATTCCGTACGCTTTTGAACTTGTTCGCTTTTTGACATTATCTCTTATGATAAACGGACCAAAGAGATCTCTTCAGCAAGATCAGTTGAAAGTCGTGTCATTCGTTTCTTCTTGGCGCAGGCGTCACAACTTCGTTTCACACCTCACTACCAACCGGTACACTATCGTCTGCACGTTACGACTGATAGAATCAAACCAATACATGCATAGCGTTTTCATAAAGATGTTTCATGAAAACCGAAGATTTCAACAACTACCGCCGTTTGCCGCCACGTCAGATCTAGCATTATTGCAATTTGCCAGCATTTTTTGACTTGGCCCGACCTTTTTTTCCTGCTCGAACTTGCTCGCCTCACCGGTAGCTCGAGTTTAAACATGACCGACGGCACGCCGCTCGGTCATGACCTAGCCGCGCGCCGTGACCTGACCTGGGGGCGGACGGTGCGTGACCCGACAGGATCCGGAATGACGTGTGGTTTTTAGCCCCGCCCATTGAGTGATGTCACTGTCTACAGCAGCCAATCATCGAGCCTGTTATTATGGGTCAGGATGTGTGTCAGCTAGTCATTGGGTGGCAAATGTATCGTAACCTATTTCGAGAGTATGAAATAAGTCCTCTTTGGCCACGATGATTTCGATGATTGGTACCTGATCATTCCTGCCCCGTACTGCTTTGAGAACGGTTATCTTGATGCAGTTTCACTTTCGATCATGTGTTTTCAGCGCAGACCGTTATATTTATATTTATTTGAGCGGAACGCATTATTTGCTAGTGGTCTCGTAGATCTAAGCCAATTTTTGGCTTCTAACTTCTAACTTGGGTTACTTTTGGGGATGACAACCCGTCAATAAAGGCTGCTTCTGTGAAACTGCAGCAGTCTTTTTTGCCGAAGCTACGTACCCGATGGAAGGCGTGCAGACGGATCAAGGCAAGGTTTGAAGAGAATAACGACAAGTGGCTCCATGTTGTGGAATGCCTGGATATCCCAGTTTGCCAGGAGGCAGCGAAGAACGTCGACACGCCCGGAGGGAGCCGCGGCCGGCCTGCTCTGCCATTCAGGGAGAAGAGCCGGAGGGCGAAGCAGCAGGCGACAGCCGAGCTGCGCCGCTCAGCCACGACTCCCGAGCTGGTGTTTTCCGCCGCCTCCGCCGTGCACCAGGAGGGACGGCGCCGGGCGGCACGGCTCCTGGAGGAAGCCGGCTCTCCCGGACGGGGCGGTCTGCTCAAGGCCCTATATACCAGGTAGGGTCGTCCGGCGATTCTACCTGATCGTGACGTCAGCTCGTGACGTCATCTGGGGGCAAGTCTTGAAGCCCCGTTTAAGTCCTATGCAAATGGGCGATTTTTAAAGCGCTGTAGAACAAACCCTGCTAAAGCTAGCACAAAACTAAGTGCATCATCGGAAAGCCGAAACATTTTTCTTCGAATTATCTAAGAAGCGTTTTTCACTAAACCCATTAGTTTTTCAAAAAATGCGTAAAAAAGCCCCCATGCCTCCGCAGCCTCCTTCCGCCGGTCGCCACGCCGCCGCGGTAGTGTAGTGGTTAGGATGCTTGCGCCGTAATCCAAAGATCGTGCGTTCGAATCTAGGCGCGGGTCGTATTCAAATCGAAATTGCGAGCAGAATATGTGCTTTTTCTTGATAAATCACTTATATTACAGCTAACCGTTCATAAAACTATCGATAACAATTGACTGAAACCCAAAATATAAAATACATTCTATTAAAACAAATTCAAATATGGCGACCGTTGCGCCAGGCTCCGCCCCCGACTCCGCCCCTTCGTGTGACGTCATCTGTCACTTGGACACACAGGGAGATAGGGGACGACATGGGCCTGGGTCTGCTGGTGAGCAGGGCGGCTGAGACACCCGAGCCGCACCACAGCTTAACCACAGAAGAGGCGCTGGCGGTAACAGTGGACCTGGACCTGACCAAGGCCCAGTACAGCAACATGCGGCTGACTGCTGAGGAGCACGGCTGCAAGTTGTACCCGGCCTACAAGCGGGTGGCGAAGGCGGAGGCGGAGTGCCTGCCGCCGGCGTCTGCCTTCACAGTGCTGCCTGACCAGGCGCAGGTGGATCTGCGCCCTCCAGCGTGCGGGAGCTCCTGGTGCCCCGCAGTGCTGTGTCGTCCCGGGGCACCCGCGGATCGGAGGACGGCGACCTGCACCTGCAGCGCTGCAGGCTGGCCTCAAGCCAGAAGGCCTTTACTTACCGAGCGGCGGTCGCCTGGAATGGTCTGCCGCGCGCCGCGGCGACGCGCCGACCTACCGTGCCTTCAAACTGGCAGTAAGGGAATGCATCACCTAGTCATGTGCTCACGCTTAGCTCATCCCACTTTTCTTATCATGTTTTTATCGCAGTATATGTTTTATCGTGTGTAATGTGGCATTATGTGTATGTACAACTTGTCGATATTTTAGCGTCACTTTGCTTTTACAACATGTATGACGGGAGACTTGAATAGCCACGGTGTGGATGGTCTCAACAATACACTATACTATACCGCCACATACTGCAGCCGCTGTTGGACAAGACGACGACCAGACTGCTGCAGCTTCAGAAGCCGGTCCTGGACAGCCTGCCAGGGAGGTTGCCAATCCAGCTCGTACTCCATTGTAAGTGGGGAATCGACGGCTCCACTGGCCACAGTCAGTATAAGCAGCCCGGTGTCCAGCAAGATGACCGGATGCTGGTGACGACCCTCGTGCCGCTGCAGCTGGAGACAGGGGATGGCGAAGTGATCTAGCGGAATCCAACACCGAGCTCCACCCGCTTCTGTCGGCCGATCCGTCTGCAGCTGGCCACCGAGACCAAGGCGGTCAGCCAGGAGGAGCTGCAACGGGTCGGCGCCGAGATCAGCGCCCTCCAGCCGCTCAGCACGCCAACGGCAGTCGTCCGCTACGAGCTGGCGATGACCATGGTAAGCAATCATTGAGTATTGTACATTTTATTGCTCTTACTTCATTATTTTTGTAGCTGCTATACCGAACGATTGTCGATTTGTGTCATTGATGTAAAGAGGATTTCCGACAACATCTTGAAAAGGTTGCAGTTGGTGCTGATAATGGGCGTTAAACTCAATCATCACTCACACATGTCTTTAACTACGCTTCACTCTGTTCGGCAGGTGGACGGGAAGATGGTGAACGTCGCCACCGGTACGGCATCGTCTCAGCGTTGCAGTATGTGCGGCCTAACGCTGAGGAAGTTCAACGACCTGACTGCCGTCGCCGCACAGCCCGTCACCAACCAACAGTACGGGCTGAGCACGCTCCACTGCTGGCTGCGGAGCTTCGACTGCCTCCTGCGCCTCAGCTACCGACTCCCTCTGCAAGAAGACAGCAAAGAGCGCCGCCAACAGCGCAAGGCTGAGGTGCAGGAGGCCTTCAGGACCAGGATGGGGCTGCGCGTGGACGAGCCGCGGGCAGGAGGCAGCGGCAACTCCAACGACGGCAACACCGCCCGCCGCGCCTTCCGCTCGTCGGCCGGGTTCGCGGCCTGCACCGGCGTCGACCAGGAGCTGATCGACCGGGTCGGCACGGTACTGCAGGCTGTCAGCTGTCTGCACCGACTGGACATCGACGCTCTCTCCGCGTACTGCCGCCGCACGGCTGAGCTGTACGTGGAGATGTACAGCCACCACCCCATGTCCACCACGCTGCACAAACTGCTGAGCCACTCGGTGGCCGTGGTGGAGTCTTGCCACCTCCCGATCGGTATGATGTCTGAGGAAGCAGCAGAGGCTACCCACAAGCGGGTCCGCCAGTACCGCCTTCGACACACCCGCAAGGATTCGAGGATCCACACGATGTCGGACCTCCTGGGCTACCTGCTTGTGGCGAGCGACCCGCTGCTCAGCAGCCTGGGTCTGCAGCGCCGCAGACGCCTCTACGCACACCGGCACGGGCAGCTGCAGCCGCAGACCCTCAGAGCCGAGGCTTCACGCGCCCACGGCGGCGGCTGACGACGGCAATGGCAGCAGCGACAACAGTGATGCCGAGAGCGACGACGGCCGCAGCAGCGACTGAAGCCAGAGAGAGAGAGAGAGAGAGAGAGAGAGAGAGAGAGAGAGAGAGAGAGAGAGAGAGAGAGAGAGAGAGAGAGAGAGAGAGAGAGAGAGAGAGAGAGAGAGAGAGAGAGAGAGAGAGAGAGAGAGAGAGAGAGAGAGAGAGAGAGAGAGAGAGAGAGAGAGAGAGAGAGAGAGAGAGAGAGAGAGAGAGAGAGAGAGAGAGAGAGAGAGAGAGAGAGAGAGAGAGAGAGAGAGAGAGAGAGAGAGAGAGAGAGAGAGAGAGAGAGGAGAGAGAGAGAGAGAGAGGAGAGAGAGAGAGAGAGAGAGAGAGAGAGAGAGAGAGAGAGAGAGAGAGAGAGAGAGAGAGAGAGAGAGAGAGAGAGAGAGAGAGAGAGAGAGAGAGAGAGAGAGAGAGAGAGAGAGAGAGAGAGAGAGAGAGAGAGAGAGAGAGAGAGAGAGAGAGAGAGAGAGAGGGAGAGAGAGAGAGAGAGAGAGAGAGAGAGAGAGAGAGAGAGAGAGAGAGAGGAGAGAGAGAGAGAGAGAGAGAGAGAGAGAGAGAGAGAGAGAGAGAGAGAGAGAGAGAGAGAGAGAGAGAGAGAGAGAGAGAGAGGAGAGAGAGAGAGAGAGAGAGAGAGAGAGAGAGAGAATCAGCTACGTCGTGACGACGGCGCCGACAGCAGTGATGTCGACAGCGACGACTGCCACAGCAGCAGTGACTGTTCAGCAGTGACAGCAGTGACTGGCAGAGTCGAACCAGCGCGGCGATGACCCGGCGATCAGGGATGACCCAAAATGCCTAAATATACCCATTTAAACCATTTGAAAAACATATTGAGAAATATTAACAACGCTACGAATAAATTCGCCCTAAACTGGTCAACGGCCCCACTGTGCGCCGGCCGCTGGGGGGCATATAGTTGCCCCCCTTTACTTCCGCGGCGATATCGTCGCAACGCGAAGAGATAGAGAAGCGACACTTTGCACACATCTTCCTGAATACCTAGCCGAGGTTGTGTCCAAATTTGGTATCGATCCCATTTGAAATGACGTCACAGTGACGTCATAAGTCAAATTATAGATTTGCGACTCTCAGTTTCCTCACGATACATCAGGTATATGGGACCGAATATAAAGGGCCGATTATTGGTTAGGAACTAGATGGAAGTGTACTTAGATGTTTTAGGATGACAGCAGGTGCTGTCTAGTTCATTTACAGTTGAGTTTCATGCTCAGCGTCATCAGAAACGGTCCATATCGGAAAACGACAAAACTTTATGACGTCACTGTGACGTCATCTTAGATGCTACAACCACCAAACTTTCTTCAAACATTGCCTAGGTATTCATTTGAAGCTATGCCAACTTTAACGTTCGTAGCTCATCAGGTTTCGGAGATATTCCACAAAACGTAAAGGGGGGGCAACTTTATGCCCCCCCCAGCGGCTCGTGGGTTAATAAATCCTCGAATAATAAATCCAGCCGCTTATTGTGGCCGCTTGAGCCATAGGCGGCGGAACGGGGAGGGCACCGGGGCACCGTGCCCCCTTTTGATTTTGGCATTTTAACATTAGCCCTATGGGTGATGCATGGAAAGAATGGGACCAAAAGTCGGCAGTGCCCACCCCACCCCTTTAATTGAAGGTGCTCCGCCGCTACTGGCTTGAGCTGTTCCCGGATTTTCTCCATAGATATCCATAGTTTATCAATCCGCTTAATAAATCCACGCACTCCGCTTAATAAAGTCACTTTGGAGTTTCGAAGTCTGCAGTGACGTCTCCCGACTCATGTGGCATCCAACCCGCTCCTTAAAGGAAAAGGGCCACCTTCGTGAAATATGAAGATATCGTTGTTTTTCATTTTGACATTATTATTTTTCATTTTCTTTTTAAAACTGGTGCCAGAAGTGCACAATTCGCGAAAAAGTATTTAAAACTATTTAACATATTGGTACTATGTTGATACTCTCTACGGCACCTACTGTATGATGGCATAGCGATGACGTCACACTCAAGCCAATCAGCGTTCAGAAGACAGACTCGTCGGATTGTGTCAGATAAGCTGATTGGTTAAAGCTGAGCTGATTGGAGCTGTGTTATGAGGTTATCGGTGGAGCCAACAAATAGCTAAATGCACTTACTTTGTTGGCTCCACCGATAACCTCATAACACAAATATGTTCTTAAATAATCAGCATCTGATTGGAGCTGATTGGTAAAAAACCAAAGCCTCGCCGCGGGTGGCTGTATTACAGGGTTAGGACGCATTCCTGGGATAAGGACGCATTCCTCTTTTAAAATTGCCGATACCTACGAATGGAAGCCGAAATCGGCCGTAAGGAGATAGACTGGAGGGTTTTCGGACACGGGCTACAAGATGGCTATCTCAGTTTCAATCCCCATGTTAAAGGTGGCCCTTTTCCTTTAACTAAGGTCCGCTTCTTAACACTTAACTAAGGTCTGGTCACAAAGTCAAGCAGCCCTCTAAAAAAAAATGTGGTCCTTTAACCGTATAACTTATTTCCTAGAAGTTTGAAATTTTGTGTAGTGCAAGTGCAGGACTGCGGGATCGGAGCCGGAGCTTGACAGCTCGTCAGCTTGACTTGACAGCTCTGGCCAGAGTCGGAGCTGGAGTCACCGAAGTCGTTTGTACTTCGACTCCGAAGTCAGAGTCGACATTCTCTGGCTTGAAGTCATGCTCATTGCTCTTAACTGGTTAGTCGAAATTTATGAAGCCGTTTTAGCCGATCGTGGGCAGGTGGGATAAGAGCTGTAGGTTCTGTTGACCGTTGTGACTGGTGGACGGTGGTTGTATCAGTAAAGAGGTCAGACCAATATAGGCCCACACTGAGTATTCAAACCTCCTGGACCCTCTCATACCACACACCGTTCCGTCATTTCTATCCTCAGGACAGTCAAATCCCTCTCCTCCACGCCTCAACTCCTTGTTCCGGGCTGGACGGGGAACTTTATCCCATGCGGGAACCCCCGATAAGAACACGCCCGTAACCGGGTGCGGTGACTGGTGTGTGCTTGGGGTGCTGGTCGGCCTGCCCTCTGGACGGGCTCAGCCTCGTCGACTCACCAGGGTGCTCGCCCAGACCAAATGTCCCTTCTCCCCCTCCCCCCAATTCCCATCTCCTTCCGGCTCTGAAATGGTCTCGTCAGACCGAAAAGTCCTAACCCAATAAAAAAATCCCAGACCGTGGCGAGGTCCTCTGACCTCTCACACCAGCATCAGGTACTCTAAGGTCATGGTGAACTGGTGAGCCCCTTCGGCTGTCGTTTTGCCTAGCACGGGAGGATGGCCGTTTAGAAGTGGGGGTCTTGCTTGAGTATTGTGAATACTCGAATGTGTGGCTTATGCAGCTCTGTCACCCCACCCAGAGGACCGAACTTTACCCTTTGGTGGGTGTACATACCTGAGCCGCTGAAGTGTCTGAGTTCTCAGTTGTAGCGTCGAACTGACCAGCATCAGTATTCTCTTAAAAATGGTCTATTTCTGTTCACTGGCGGATCCAGACTTGCGTTTTGGGGGGGGGGGGGGGCCAACTCGTGCAAGGAGCCAAACCTAGGGTACCCCCAAATCCTGTTTTCTCATCGGATTTAGGCCACTTATTTTTCGTCACAGCCATGAAACGATAATTTTTTTAAACTAAAAAAAAAAAAATAGAGAGAGAAATGGTAGCCCACTCAACCCGTGTCTTAATATTACTTTGAAAACACTTCAAATTGCTTTTGTCGACCACCGCTCCGGGTCGGTGCTTGGCGCAGCCTTCGCGGGCTGGGAGGTGTCGGTTGAACCTCTCTGCCGTTCGGCCCCTGATCAAGCTAGAGCTCGCGGAAAAAACGAGTGTGTTGCCTGTGAGTGACGAGAGGAAGCCGATGATACCCGATTTTAAGGTCCTTGGTCATTGGTTGACCTTCCAGGGCGGTGTTTCACGGTCGCGCTGCCAGCCGCTGCCAGCGCATTCCGCGAGCTAAGGTCAACCTTCGGTAGTGTTGTAGGTATAGGCTAGTTGATGTCTCCATGGAAACCAAAAGTGCCAACAGCGCTGGCAGCGTGCCGTGAAACACCGCCCAGGTCAGGTCACAGACCCAAAAGACGGGAAAATCAGGGCCTGTCAGAACCTCCTAAAGTAAGGCTGTAATATATTTTTTTGTGCTGATCACGAATTTCATGTTATTGTATTGTATTGTACTTATCGTGGCAAGCCGATCCATCCGAAAATGGCTATTATTGGCTGCCGAGTCAGGTGAAACGAATGAGGTGGGCACAACATTACATACAACACACACGCATCACAGTTAGTTTGGTTAGTTAGTTTGGATCATAGATGATGTCTTCATGCCTTTAGGCCATGTCGGGGCAGGCCAGGTCAGGTCAACCAGGTCAACCAGTACTTATGGGCGTCCGTGTAGCAGGTGTCCGACTACCACTGGCAGCTACGTAACATGATACGAAGGCCTCAAAACTACTTCGTAAATGTTCAAATGGTTGCTAAATGCTAAATTCAAAATCAGCTAAACGAAACTATCCTAGAAACATGTTAAACTCGGAAAAGTGCACCGAGGTCATCAAAGGTCAATGACCTGACTTGACCCTAAGGTGACATTGACACCTACCACAATGGTTGGGACCAACATCATTTCACATGTTTGAGCGTTTTAAACCACGAAAAGACTGTAAACGAGCGGATAATGTGAGCCGACATACGCGGAATCGCGATTCCGGCCAAACATGGCGTCAAACATGGCCAAACATATGGTGCGTTCGGAGAGGCACATTCCACGTGGAATCCGTGGAATACTCCATGCGCGCGGAACATTCCCGGAGATTGGCCGTTCAGAGAGATACGCCTCCGAACGCGGCACGGGGAATATTCCAGGGGACGGTGAATATTCCATGCTCTCCGAACGGCGAACGCACGGATAGTCTCGAGAAATAGGCCACAGGTCAAAGGTCACTTGGGTCAGGGTCATGAAATTTTCAGCCTTTGTCAACATGAGGGTGCTAAAGTTTCGTCGCGATCGGATTCATGATAACTTACACGATAACTTCACGCGTCGATCGAGAGGTAAAGTATGCAATAAGAACTTCTTGGGTGAAGACGAGACCAACACTCAAGCTCACATATTTTTAATGATACGGTAGTTTCAACCTACTACGCTACTTTCTCACATTCATATTTCTTAAGTGTTTTTGGGGGCCAAAATACATGTTGCCCCCTTTCAGGCTTGGGGGCATGACCCCGTGGCCCCCCTGGATCCGCTAGGCTGAAACTAACTAGGCCGTTTTCAAACGGTCTGATATTTCAGGTCATGGTTTGCAAACGGCCGGTGTTTTCAGGCTGTTTCATATGCCCTGACTGGGCCAGGCCGTTTGCAAACGGACAATTTTCATACGGCCTGTAACATATATTCATATTTCACCATCTGTCGCAGCATCAAATGCTGATGTGGTGCACTCAAAAGCCGGAATTGGTCCTTGGATGCCGTAAGGACCCTTTTAAGAAATAAGTGACCCGACTGACCCCTTAGAGATTGGCCTGAGCTCTGACTGAAATAAGTCTTTTACCGTTTCACGGGAAGGGACAAAAAGGTCCCTGATATGCTTCTTGTACAATTACCAAACAAAACAAGCTTTTCAACGCCAACTCAGTGAGTGTTCCTAAAAAAATTATTGCGCATATTCCGTGAATGAAAAATTGCCGGGTCATGTCAGGTCAGGCTGCCAGAGCAAGTTTGTTAACTTGACAGTTCAATCGATATGTATGCAATAAGACCTTCTCGGGTGACGACAAGACATGACGACACTTTATGAAGGAAGCTAGTAAACCCGATGGTTTCTCCATAGGCACGGGAACCGGGGCAGTGGGGACAGCTTGCCCACCCCCCAACTATGGGGCCGTGGGGGCGGTGCCCCCACAACTTTCAGACGGAATACCCCATTTTTTGCAAATGTTTTCTTTTTTTGTTGAAAAAAGCCAAGAGATGAAAAATAAGTGGCCCAAAACCGGTGAGAAAACTAGATTCGGGGGGACCCTAGGTTGATCTCTGTTATGGTGTGCCCCCCCCCCCCAGTCTGAAAGTAGTTCCCGCACCCCTGAGTTTCTCTACGCTATTGAATCACGCTGCTGATTCTAGTAGGTATCTACTAGTAGGTAACCAGGACGGCGACGCCGCCGTAGCCCCTGCCGTCGGCTCTGTCCCTTCGCAGAAGTTGGTAACCCGGCACAGGAATCAGTCTGTTGGGTGTCGATGGCTTCAACCAGGTATCACACATCGCCACAACGTCGTAGCTATGTTGGTCGATGTCATGTCGTACTTCGAGAAGTTTTGGCTTAATTGATTGCACATTAAGCTGGGCGATGTAGAGCTGCCCGGCGTGTTCCCTGGTCCTCCAGATTCGTCCGCCCCTGGAGCCCCGCCGCCGACTGCGCACTCCTCGCCGGGTGAGCCTGGGCGCGCCCCTGTGCGCGCTCCCACCGGCCGGCGGCGACCTGTCATGGTCAGCGGCGGCCACGGGCGGCACCCCCGGCAGCGTGGGAGTGGGAAATTCGACCGCCGCAGGGCGAGGCCGGGGCGGTCGTGCGGCGGCCACTCGCTCGGTCAGCCGGTCCAGCTCCGCCGCTCTGCACCCTCTACCCACGCTCTCAGCTGGCGTCAAGCGCACCGGGGCAGGGGCCGGGACCGCAGCCAGGGCCAGCAGGCGAACCACCGCCAGAACATAAAGATAGTGCAGAAGATCCGCGTGCATTTTCAAGGGGTGACGAATAATCCGTGCCTTGTTCTCAGGGATTTCACACCGTTGGCACGGGCGCACAATTACTCACATCACATCGCTCATTGTGAGCCGTGAGGGGGTAGTTAGGTACCGGGGATTTGCCGCTGTCCACATGATTAAAGGTAGTGTGCCAGCTTTCTTGGACCATATGGAGTTAATGACCCGGATAAGGAGAACCGGATTTTTAGAACTTATCCATACCTTCAAAACTTATGGAAACGTCTTAAATTCTTCAAATTTTGAGTACCCCAGTGCGAAATTCGCCCCGACGGGTTGTCGGTCGTACCCCAACCACATTTCACACCACTATGAACAATAAATGCACACACTAAAATCGCTATTACCGATAGGCTCATCCAATCAAGTTTCGATAAACCCGTTCATCATCATCTCCTGCGGTTTCGAACACGCCTGTTAGGTGGCTTCTGATGCTCGTCGAGGTCGGAATTTCCAAATACGCGTGGTGCGTCGGGCCGCGCGCTCTGACTTCGGCCAAGAAAAATGCGTCAGCTGATCATTGTCATTTCTGCCACTTGCGTGTGGTGTAATGGGGTCATAACTTAAGAGACGGCTGTTTCATATCAATTATTTTACATAAAATCATATTTCAAACCACAAATTAATGTTCGACAGCCAAATTTAATAAACAATACCAATACAGGCTTACAGTTTAAGGCTCGACATTGTGTTGTCTACGATTAGACAGCTGACAACTCATTCCCGTACGTCGTATGGTCGTAACACTATAATGACCTTTGCTTATTGTCACAAGTGCGCCGCATTCGCGATTGTTGCCCGACGCCTATTTGCAGGTGAGCCCACTACAGTTGTTATACATATCTAAAAACCGATAAACTTTTAGGCGAAAAAGGCACTATTCCAGGCCCATTTTTGATTTTTTTTTTTGCGATATTAGGTAAAAACAGAAGCTTCTTATCCTAGGAAAAATAAAACGGGAAATCTTTCAAAGGTGGCACACTACCTTTAAGAGGGCCAGCGTGTGCTGCATGGTTGGGGTTCGTCTGTTGTTTGGCATTACATAAATATTTGGTCAGCTCAGCTGTGGCCATTTGTTGGGAGAGCCGGCCTGCAGGGACGATTGCTGGACGGCATGTAACGGGGCGGCGGTCTGTCGGTTGCTGGGACTGAGTCGAACCGACTGGGTGCTGCGAGACGCGGACGTAATGTCTCCTACAGACCTACACAATAGGTCATGGGGTCGATGGAGGGGGGGGGAGGGCGGCAGCAGGACGATGACATGATGACACTTATTCATGCGATGTTTTGCTACTCAGTGAAACCTGGCTGTCCGCCAGTATTCCAGACAGACTTTTAACCATTACGGGCTACAAAATCTTCCGAAAGGACCGCCCAACTAACGGGCGTACCGCTAGCCGTCATGGAGGTGTCCGCGATTCATATGAGGCTGAAGTTCAAACCACACCAGTCACTGGCGTACGCGATTCTAACCTAGAAATCCTGTGGATTACAATTCGTGTTGGTAAACATCGTCGCCTGTTGCTGGGGTCCGCGTATCGGGTACCAAAGAATACTATTCAACAAGTTACCGCCGACTTGGACGACTTCGAGGCTCAGCTACAGCACATGATTGTCAGTTGTCACCCACCCTGACCTCACAATTTTGGTCGGAGCCGGTGACTTCAACTGCTGCCTTCTGAAACCGGGCAACAACACACCAGGAGACCGGCTTAGAGCCCTCCTCGCGCAACACGATCTGCAGATCCGTAACAACCGTCAGCCGACGTACAGGCCAGCCGGGAGCCTGTTGGATGTTCTTGCCACCAACCGGAGCGACCTCGTCACGCGAGCAGGGGTGACGCGGTGTCACTACGGTACACCTCACGACTTCTCCCGTGCCGACGCCTATTTGCAGGTGAGCCCACTACAGTTGTTATACATATCTAAAAACCGATAAACTTTTAGGCGAAAAAGGCACTATTCCAGGCCCATTTTTGATTTTTTTTTTTGCGATATTAGGTAAAAACAGAAGCTTCTTATCCTAGGAAAAATAAAACGGGAAATCTTTCAAAGGTGGCACACTACCTTTAAGAGGGCCAGCGTGTGCTGCATGGTTGGGGTTCGTCTGTTGTTTGGCATTACATAAATATTTGGTCAGCTCAGCTGTGGCCATTTGTTGGGAGAGCCGGCCTGCAGGGACGATTGCTGGACGGCATGTAACGGGGCGGTGGTCTGTCGGTTGCTGGGACTGAGTCGAACCGACTGGGTGCTGCGAGACGCGGACGTAATGTCTCCTACAGACCTACACAATAGGTCATGGGGTCGATGGAGGGGGGGGGGGGGGGGGGGGAGGGCGGCAGCAGGACGATGACATGATGACACTTATTCATGCGATGTTTTGCTACTCAGTGAAACCTGGCTGTCCGCCAGTATTCCAGACAGACTTTTAACCATTACGGGCTACAAAATCTTCCGAAAGGACCGCCCAACTAACGGGCGTACCGCTAGCCGTCATGGAGGTGTCCGCGATTCATATGAGGCTGAAGTTCAAACCACACCAGTCACTGGCGTACGCGATTCTAACCTAGAAATCCTGTGGATTACAATTCGTGTTGGTAAACATCGTCGCCTGTTGCTGGGGTCCGCGTATCGGGTACCAAAGAATACTATTCAACAAGTTACCGCCGACTTGGACGACTTCGAGGCTCAGCTACAGCACATGATTGTCAGTTGTCACCCACCCTGACCTCACAATTTTGGTCGGAGCCGGTGACTTCAACTGCTGCCTTCTGAAACCGGGCAACAACACACCAGGAGACCGGCTTAGAGCCCTCCTCGCGCAACACGATCTGCAGATCCGTAACAACCGTCAGCCGACGTACAGGCCAGCCGGGAGCCTGTTGGATGTTCTTGCCACCAACCGGAGCGACCTCGTCACGCGAGCAGGGGTGACGCGGTGTCACTACGGTACACCTCACGACTTCTCCCGTGCTGCCCTACGACTAACGAATTCAAAACGTCGATCAGGGCCCGCGATCGTGCGCCGATCGCTGGCTCGTGTCGACACCGGCCAGTTCAACATCAACCTACTCAACACTGACTGGACGTCCTTCTACTTAGCGGAGGGGCCGGAACAGAAGTGGGTTTGTTTGTTTGTTTGTTTTGTTGGGTTAGGCCCTTTCGGTCTGACAAGACCATTGCAGAGCCGGAAGGATGATAGGAATTAGGGGGAGACATTGGTCTGGGCAGGCACCCTAGTGAGTCGCCGGGGCTGAGCCCGTCCAGAGGACAGGCCACCCAGCCCCAAGGCACTCACTGCACCTGGCTACGGGGTGCGCTCCCTCGGGAGCAGCGGTGCCGCTCCAAGGGAGCAGCCCGCATGAGATAAAGTTGCCTGCCCAACCCGGAAGGGGGTTGTGGCGTGGAGGAGAAGGATTTCAGTATCCTGAGGATAGAAGCACGGACAGGTGAACAGAAGTGGGCAGCTTTCCGTCAAGCCTTCAAGCCACTCCTGGACTTTGCAGCCCCATCCAGGAAAATCATCCAGAGGCCGCCAGGAAACCCACCTGCCTCACACCACACCCGCCACCTTCAGGGACTCCGACGAACCGCACTTTTGACCGGTCGCCGCCAGGATTACAAAGACTTGAACCGGCTGGCGCGAGCGTCCATCCGTGCCGATTGCCGTCGTCATCTTCAAGAGCAGCTGGCCAGAGCGGGTCCAAGCAGCATGTGGAGAGTCTTGCGGCCCGTGATCGGCTCGAAGAAGACCCAGTCACTTATCAGCCTCACCGCCGACGCACTAAACAACTACTATGTCTCTGTAGCCCCCACCCTGGCAGCCACGGTTCCAGCGCCGACCGAGCCCGTCTACACGCGCCTACCGAGGGTGAACACTGGCGGCCTCAAGGTACAGCCGATCACCATGGAGACGCTGTGGACCATTGTGCAAGGCATGAAAACGTCATCATTTGAGGGACCAGACGGATTAAGCGTCAGGATGGTGCAGACTTTTTTCACAGGTTTTGGACACATACTACTGGATTTAATCAACGCCAGCCTAGAGACAGGCCGTGTTCCTTCATCATGGAAGCACATGCCGTTATCACGCCAATTCCAAAAGTGAAAACGGCTGTTTGTGATCCGTCCAGTACACGACCGATATCGATGCTACCAGCCATCACTAAAATAACAGAGCGCGCGGTCCAGCTCCAGTTAACTGAGTTCATTGAGTCGCCTCATCTGTTCAGCGAGTCACAGCACGGGTATCGGAAACACCATTCGTGTGAAACAGCGCTTCACGTCGTTACCGACGATATACTTCGTGCTATGGACGTTGGTGAGGTGACACTTTGGACTATGGTCGATCTGTCGAAATGTTTTGATATGGTGCCTCACGAAAAACTTATCGACAAGCTCAGTCTCTACGGCATAGAACCATTTTGGTTTTTATTACTTAAGCGGTCACACCCAACATGTACAACTCGCGAGTACTTCCGGATGCGAAACCAGATCGGATGTAAGAGAAAACTCTGTAGGAGTGTATCAGGGAGGATCTATGAGCTGCATTTTGTGGTCTATTTTCGCCAATGACCTATGTTTGTACGTGCCAGGCAATGTCCGCATTGTCCAATTCGCTGACGACACGCAGATCTGGACGACCGGCAAAAAGTGTGAACTACCTAACTTAATCAGCACAATCGAGACTGCCCTCCAGTGTCTATTGAATTGGTTCTGTGACCACGGAATGGTAGTGAATGCTGCGAAAACCGAGCTTATGCTGTTTGGCACGAAGCAAATGCTCCGTGACATTCCCAGCGTGCAAGTCAAGTTTGCCGATGCTACGATCAGCTGTGCAGATCAAGTGCGTAATTTAGGAGTGACGTTAGACAAAAACCTGACCTTTCAGTGCCATGTCAACAAGCTTGTGCCAAAATGTACCGGTAAGCTCATTGCCCTCAATCACGCAAAGCATGTCATTCCCCTCGCCACTCTCAAATATCTCATCACTGCTCTTGTTTTCTCAACGATACGATACTGTTTGTCGGTTTATGGCATTTGTGGACAAACTCAAAAACACCGCATTCAAAAGCTGATCAATTTTGCCGCACGTGTGCTAAGCGACCGTCGTAGACACGAGCATATTGCTGACGTGATATGTCGTGCTGGGTGGCTGAGAGCAGATCATCTCATTCAGTATCATAGAGTGATGGCTGTGCACCGTCTGATCGCGTACCAACTGCCCGTATCCCTGGCCCGCACTATCGGTCCTACCGCCAATCAGCGGCACCAGCACCACACGCGAGGCGCTGAGCGGCGGCTGCTGCCTCAGATTCGAACCGAGGCTGGTCGCAGTCGACTGAACTACAGTGGAGTGATAGATTACGATAGCGCACTGCAACATTCGAATGGCATCGTAACGAAAGCGAATGTGAAGAAATTTGTAAGTGGTTACCGCCCAAACTTAGCGACAGCCGTCCACACGAGTATTTGAGTATTTGAGCGCGTGTGAGTGTGTGAACTGTGTAGAAATGGTAGCCCATCTGTCATTTATTTTAGCTTGTGTTTGACGTGCGGTTGTGAAAAGCCACAGCGTGAAGTGGATCATTCGTTAATAAACATTCTGATTCTGATTCTGATTCTGAGACTGAACGGGAGACGTTTGTTGTAAAATGCCTTATGCCCTAGTATCCAAGCAGTATCCACTAGAAAATTTCCACCAATGTTTAAACTCTCATTTTCTTGGCACCCACGTCGTCAGCAACAGATACATTCAAAGTTCAGACAGCAATACATACCGTCAATAAGTGGACTCAACAGGCTGTCAGGGGCCATTTCCGCATCAAAATGAAATGTCATTGCATGAATTATAAGTCTTTTAATTGTTGGTTCCTACTTCTCACTTCCATGTGGAAATCCCCACTGACCCATCTAAAATATCATTTTTCCCATTGCCATAACATTACAAGACGAGACTGCAGTGTCTTCTTAGGAGGGGTCCTGCTCTGCAAGCTGTCAGGGGCATGTCAGCCACTAAAAACCCTGGATCCTAGCAAGAAGACGGTTCAAACTTTCATTTGAGAGAGACCCTTTATGACATCTAGCTCGCATTCAAAAACTCATACGAGTCCGTCAAAGATGCCCTTTTTAACATGCGAAGGCATTAGCGAGTCTATGATGACGACTGTGGTTGGCCGCCGGGCCGCTTTACGCATCAAGCGAGCGGGTTTTACATATGGCTGTCCTATCTAGTCTTTATATTTATGCTCTCGCGACAGCCGACATGTTGAAAACAAACTGCGGCTGGAAATCGTGGTGAGATCACGGTAAGTTAGTTTTAGCTGGAAATTGTTGGTCAGATTAACTGCATGACACAGTATTCTTACTAAACACGAGTTTCTCTATAGAATGATGTCTATATTAAAGGAATTAACTAATATCTGAACCGGGACATACGGAAAATGTGACTCAACACAACGCGGTTCGGCAGTCCTGGACCAGATCCGCCGTAACGTTTCGGCCGAGGTCAACACCCACTTTCACTGGCCAGTCATTTCGAACGGCCCATCCGTCCGATTCTGCTCTTCATTGCTAGGCTAACGCAGCAGCCACCACTGAGCAATACCGACGCAAACTATAGAAACATGACTGACACGGCAGCTGCGCTCGACTAGCCGCGGCTCACCACGGCACCCGCCGAGTTGGCGTGCCTCGGCACCGCTCAGAGCTAGCCCCGCAGGGTCCGCATGAATCCGCTGAGGTCGTACTCCTGCTCATACTGCTCGCCTTCCCACAGCTCGGGCAGTGCCTCCAGCATTGCCCTGATGCCACGCGCCTCTGGACCGCCACGCGCCTCGCCACCAGCGCCGGGCCGCTGCTGCTGCGACTCCAGTGTAAACAGGTCGAACAGCTGGCGACATAGGGGAGGTGGATCGGCTCAGGCGACGACAGCACCACTTTCCAGCCGACACAGACACGCAGGCGCACACGGAACGACACTAGACAATATAAAAAAACAACACTCAAGTTGTGCCGTTTATCACGCAATTAAGCGTGTCGATTGTGAGCATTGGGACAGAGCTATAATTTGTGAACTCAGCCCGTATGATGCGGCACAGCCTACCACTCCAGGCAAATAATTGCCTGTGAAAAGTGGAACATCATTCTGTAGTCGACTAGACATGCTAGTTACAAGATTAGCTGTGGAAAAATAATAGCCGATGCTGGTTTCAGTTGTTTTATGGATCACCCATAACTTGCTGTAGACAGTAGCGGCGGAACGCCCTCAATTAAGGGGGGGGGGCACTGCCGACTTTAGCTCCCATTCTTTCCATGCAACGCCCATAGTAGAGTTCTGCACGGCTGCAATTTTCCACAGCCTAGCCGCCCCGCAGCCGTGGCTCCACAGCCACAGCCACCCACAGCCGTGGCAAACTGTGGGCAGCCAGCCGTCAGCCGGCCGTGGATACTTTCAATGAAATGCAACCAAATAGTATATAATAAGTTGTTTTTAGTTGAAAAATATCGCCAAAAGCACATTGCAATGGGCTATAGATTCTCAAGCTCATGAAGCATCATAGGTTAAGTGTTTGTGTATCTGGCTTTAGGCGGAAGGCCTGAAGCCTGATGCGCATCGCATGCCTACACAAGCCCTTGCAAGGGGTTAAGAAAGATGGGTAGGTAGGTACCTACATCAATAGAAAACATAAACAACGAACCAGAATAGAAGCACTAGCAGTGTAGACATCTAATCTGAAGCATGGTTGTGGGACAGAACAACTGACCCTGATGCTTTTCATTATCAATGTTAGGTATGGGAAATGAAACTTAAGTTGATGGACTGTCAAAAAGTGATTGTCTAGTCAAAACTCTTGCTTCTTTCTTACCTTGCATATTTTCTGGGGTGTGATATGCCAGGCTTGAAGCAGCCTTCTGAGTAAGTCTAAAACTAGTTGCATTTCAGAAACCCATTTGATAGATCAGATTAATAGTTCTTTTGTCAATGTCCCTGGATACTCTCTCTTTCGGTTCGGCATGATGTCAAGGGCTGCACAGCCAAACACGGCGTTTGTTGCTATGTGAAAAGCGATATTCTGCTGGGAGATGTGTCAACACCTGTTCCCGGCGTTCTTACACTCCACTTACAGTCGTTCAATGTCTTTGTTGTCATTGTATACAGAGCCCCGTCAAACCTTCCTGAAGAAAATGTTGCCATTGCTGATTTTATTACCAGTTTCGGAACAGGTAAAGAGGTTATGATTTTAGGTGATTTTAATTTGCCATCAATAGACTGGACTGGAAAGGACAGAACAGCTAAAGCCTCGGTTGACTGCACATTCCTTGAAGCCTTTGACTCCCTTGGTTTGATACAGTGGGTTCAAGAGCCAACCTTTCCCAGGTCAGGGAATATTCTAGACCTGATCTTGACATCAGAATCCGATCGAATTGGTCGTGTCGATGTGCTTTGCCCACTACCAGGTTGTGACCATTGCCCTACAACCCTGGAGTATATCTTCTCTGGCCAAGCACTTGTCAGCAGTAGACTACAGCCCCAAAGAGCCTGGCACAAGGGTAATTACAAAGCAATTAGTAGGAAACTGACAGATATTGACTGGAAACTCGAACTAGCATACTTGAGTGCTAACCAAGCTTTTAACGTTCTCTCTGGTCATCTTAGTAGACTTGTCCAGACTTATGTTCCCCAGAAGCCATCTCTTCGTATGGGCACGAAACAGCCCTGGGCAACAAGACCACCCAGGTCTTTGATTGAACATCGTCGGCAGGCATGGACGAAATTTAAAGCAGTGAGACAGAGAGCTGGCAAACACTCCCCAGACACAGTTTCTGCCCTCTCCATGTTTAACAGACTTAATAGACAGTTCAGAAACTTTGCTGTGCAGTCTCAGGCGCAGTATAAGTGCAAACTCATGAGCGACTCTAAGGAAAATCCCAAGTTGATTCACTCTCACATCAGAAGGAAGAAGGTTGGCTGCCCAAACATAGGACCCCTTAGACTTAGTGGAAACGTGCTGACTGACGATCCCCAGCTAATGGCTGACAAGTTCGTCGAGTCATTTTCCACGGTTTTCTCGCGTGATTGCCCTAAAAGTCCGTCACCACACCAAGTCTTTAATGGGACCCTCAGTGACTGCATTCACACCAGATGATGTTCAATCAGTCCTCTCACGCCTTGATGGTAACAGTGCTACAGGACCTGATGAAATCCATCCTTTATTGCTAAAGAAATGTGCATCCCAGCTAGCCTATCCGTTACATATAATTTTCTCCAGATCACTGCGCGCTGGTAGGTTACCAGATAGCTGGAAATCTTCTATAGTCACTCCTATCTTTAAGAAAGGTCATCGATATGATCCCTTGAATTACTGACCGATAAGTGTGACTTCGGTCCCTGGTAAATGTATGGAACGCATTGTATGTAACTACCTTACTTCCTACTTAGAAGAAAATATCTTGCTATTCCCGGAGCAGTATGGATTCAGGGCAGGGAGATCCACACAAGACCAACTGTTGCTGACATATGACTTTGTATCAGATCAGATGGACGCTGGACACACTACCGATGTAATCCTGTTTGACTTTAGCAAAGCTTTTGACGTAGTAATACACGACTTACTCATTGATAAACTTCGGTGCCTAGGCATCCAAGGACCCATTCCTCAATGGATTAAGGAATTCTTAAGCGGTAGAACTATGAGAGTACGAGTCAAAGGTCACATCAGCCAACCGAGAGATGTTCTTAGTGGAGTCCCACAGGGCTCCATTTTGGGCCCCATACTATTCCTGATTTTTATTAACGGGATAGCATCTAAACTTAATTGCAATTTTAAAATATTTGCCGATGACTTGAACATTTATGCTCCGGTAGCTCAGCGCAGGCAGTCCTCGACTAGGGGAGAGTGGGGCACATTCGTGCAAAAAATGGATAAACCCATATATCTGTTCTTTGGTTAGTGCAATGGCAAAATTGTTGATTGTAGTATGGAAAGGAACTATTGCAGATAGTTTTCCTCTTTAAAAGTTATCCTATAAAATTATTGCTTCCATAAGAAAAAATGACTTTTATTAACTCTGAACATTTGCACGAAACTGCCCCACCTATGGGGCACATTCGTTCAAGAGATGGGGCACTTCCGTTCACCCGGCAAAATTCGAGAAATTACCGGGCATTACCAGAAATTTACCAAAGGAAATTGGCAGGGGGTCATTTCACTTGATTCCTTTCGACAAGAATGCATTGCACAACAAATGTAGAAAGAATGGGCTGGCCAACAAGAATGTGCCAACTGCCGGCCTCCGTGACCTCGCCAAGTTCGCGTGAATTGCTTGTCACGACGTCGCAAGCAGTCGAGACTGAGTCAGGCGAGCGTCATTAGAGAAACCTACTACAGATAAAGTCATAAATCGCAAAAACTGAAAAAAAATATGCACGAATGTGCCCCCAGGCAGTGCGTACACGAACCTGCCCCACAACGTTATTAGTAATATATTTCAAAATTTCTTTTTGAAAAAATGACACTTTTTCAACAAACAAGTTTGCAGCAGTTCCGTGAATAGAGGGGGCTTCTTCACCCCAATTTTGAAAAGCTGAACCAAATTTCCGAGTCAGGATCACGAAAATGGATGACATGAGAAAAGTTTGGAAAGCTCACGAATATTACAAATTTGCGTTTTTATCAAGCATGACAGCAGGTACAGTGTTGTCTTCTACGGTGAACGAAGGGCGGCAATGATAGACATATTTCCATAATTTACCTTGAGCTCGTGCAGTCACTCGTGTTCCCATAAACTGCTGAAAACGAATGTGCCCCATGCACGAATGTGCCCCACTCTCCCCTACACCAGTAACCTGTCTAATCCAACGGGATATAGATACTTTGCACTCCGTAGCACTTACCTGGGGTCTCCAGATTAATGTAAAGAAAAGTGTTATCCTTCGCTTCCCTCAACCCCAACCTCATCAGGACGTACAGGGTGTCCCATAATTACCCGGACATTGTTAATTAGCGTATACAAATAAGGCAAACATGATTGCGCTTTTTCTTTTTACCGTCCTATGTAGTCAACTAGGGTGGCTGTGAAATAGCACATGCAATAGATACGCTTGTTACAAGTTCAGCCGACAATGATGGAAAATGCCAGCCATTGCTGGTCTCAGTTGTTTTACGGGTCTCCCGAAACTGGGTGTAGGCCTGTTTTCTTTGACCTCTTGCCGGAGGATAATACGATCATATAAGATAAACTTGACATCAAAGTGTTCCCAGGCCATAAGGTATTATCCCCCAAAACAAAAATTTCTGCCTACACCACTTTTGCTGCGTTTTTTACATCTGGAGTGGAGAAGCTCCATGTCTGAACATTGCGCAACCTTTGGCTTCCAACAGATTTGGTTTCCAAAACAAACCCGTTCATGGCCATTTGGTTCACGGCATCCAGTTTTCGCACTGGTAGAATATTACCGCAGTAGTACCCTGTGCTAACGGTTGTCTTTGGGTCATCATATCAAGCCCAATGAGTGCACGGTGGTTCAAAATGTCTCACAATTTGATTTTCGACGGGTGTCTGGACGTCTCTGCTGTTGGGGCGTTGTAGCCATCTGACGTTCACACAAGCCTTTTTCGGGCGGTTCAAATGACATAATACCTTCGTTAGACCACAAAGTGTGCCTCAATATACTGTTTTGTTGTATATGTTATGTTTTTGGGATGAATTGTAGTGATTAGCGCTGCTTTTCCCGTAGTTTTCGCATATTTTTCTGGCGAAGGACCCCAAATTCCAAAATTTTGTCGAAGATAGTGGTGCAAAGTAGACTGATGTTTTGTAGATAATCCGGATCTATTGTTTAGCTAGTTTTTAGCTAGATCGGTGACGTTTGTTCTCTATGACAAGCAACCACTTGTTTGACAACTGGTGCATGGCTCTTTTTGGCCGAGCCCGAGCTTGTCAATCAGGTTTATCTCTTGCTCTCTCTGGCTTCGTTAGCTGATATAATTGCGCTTTGCTCAATCCTAACAGCTTGCAGATGAGCTGCTGAAGCTCTCCAGCAAAAAACATGCCGAAAGTCCGTTTACAAAGTTGAGAACGGGAGTTGATTCACCATGGTTGCCTATTAGTCGCTTAAGCTGAAAACGGAAAAGGACTACTCTTACTTGACTCTGGATAATAATTGATACGAGTCGTTACCGGCCACCAAAAGCACACAGTCCCCAATCTCGATAGCTAAGGGATATCTTATAAAAGTATGATGCTTGTATACCATTAGAAGCGAGCGCAGTCGTACTTTTAGCCAGAAAATAAATGTCCGGGTAATTCTGGGACACCCTGTAGCCCTCTACACATTGAATGGAATATCCCTACCTACCGCTGACACCGCCGTCGACCTCGGCGTCAAGATTGACACCAAACTCAAATTTCACTATCACGTGCAGTCAACGGCTCACAAAGCGTCCGGACTCTCGCATAGCTTGCTCAAGGCTACAGTTTGTCGGTCAAAGGAATTTATGATATTTTTGCTTAAGACACACATCCGTCCTGTACTGGAATACTCATCTTGTTTGTGGAACACGGGATATGTGGGGAACTTGAGACTACTCGAAAGTGTACAGCGACGCTGGACAAAGCAGATCGAGGGACTCCAAAATGCCAGTTATGCAGAGCGCCTAAACATGCTGGACTTGTACTCGGTTCAAGGCAGGCTTCTAAGGGCTGACTTAATACAATACTGGAAAATTCTGAATAGGAAATCGTGTATTGCTCCATCAGACATTTTTAAACTTTCCTCTGAAACCCGCACCCGTGGCCATCCACTTAAGCTATACTGTCCCACCATTCGAACGGATGTAAGGAAGCGATCTTTCTCTGTTCGTCACATACATCTATGGAATTCTCTTCCAGCTTCTGTAGCATGTGCGCCCAATATCACTCAGTTTTAGCGTCTGTTGAACGACTACATACATGACATGCTGTACGCCTACACTGACTAATTGTGCCATACCGATGTTAAAATAGCTCTCTGATTTAGATTAATCCAACTCGTGCCAAACACATGTTTTTTGCATACTAGTTTGCCTGGCGAATCAAGATGTATATGTCGTAGGCATCGGGTGAAATCCGGCATTTCATGAAATGCCTAGGCATTCCATGGAATGCCGGCAAAAACTGAAATCTTCGTAGAAATAGGCGCGTTACAGCGAATGCCTGAAAGTTTTAGGCATTTCATGAAATGCCAGGCGGAGGCCAGGCACTCCCTGAAATATGGTCAAAATTAACTGAGTACACTCGTTGCCTAGGCTTTACATGGATTGCCCAAAAGACGACCGGCACTCTGTAACAAAACTTTTCGTACGCGGACGGTTGTGTGCATATACACGCCGGCGGGCGGGAGGGGGAGGGACGTTATCGTATTGGTGTAAAATGGGCTAATACTACGAGATATTTCACGGATCGTCTCGTCTGCAGCGCAGCGTACCTACTTTATTGTTAGCTAGTACACAAATATTACACTGTGCAGTTATCGGCTTTACCACATGCCGAGATATCCCTTTAACATTAGCACGTGCATTTGGGAAATGGCTTCGGCCCGCCTCGGCTAATGTTGAAGGTATTTGGGAAACGATTCGGCCCTAGGGCTTTTTGATTTTCCCAGACAAAATTTTAATGAATATTCTGAGCGGAAGAACCAATTTCAAAGAAGATATTTACGGATTGTGTGTTCACTAACAGCAACAGCAAAAGTAAGTGACTGCGTGTTTACTTACTTTTGCTGTCAACGTAATTCAACTAAACAAGGTTATCGTTCCAACGCCAATGTATTTATTGCTGCAGAACATGGTCGGAAATCGGAATAATAATTATTTCTACACAATGCACGCAAAAAACGATCAATTTAAATGCGTGAAGCATCTTAACGTGCCACAATAATGAAACATTTGATATTGTTCCAGCTGGGATCCAAGACGCGTTTGATTCAGCGTTTCACCCAATTTTCAGTTTTCCTCACGGTTTCCTCACTCCTGCTGGACTCCACATCTTTATTCTAACTTCTGGCGCTTCACCATCTTCATCCTCAGCTTTTTCAAACCCTAAATAAGGGGGAAGTAGGAATTTCATCTTTCATACCCGACGCAGCCCAATAATGAAAAACACAAAAAATAATCACGGTGACTATAAATACGAACATAGTACTAATACTAGGATTACCCGCGTGCTCCGCAACGCGAAGGGGGGATTTTTTGACCCGTGGGTATTGGGTTGGTCTGTGTCGATTTGGTTGGTAGATATCCATTTCGTTCGATTGCTTTTTGACGGCCAAGCATTTTGTAAGAAAACAAAAAGATACATCGCATCGAGGTGCCCGTGTCGTATTATCATGCGTTCTACTTTAGAATGATTCGAAAACTGGCGTGAAGTCTTTTGAGGGCCATCGATGAATTTCGCTAAAAATGACAATGTAATGGTTTGGAACATTTACATTTTTAAGGATACTGTTGCTAATCATGCAAAAATGAAGAGTGAATATTGGACAGAATTGAATGCTCTATCCAATGGTACCATATTCAATTGCCAAAGGTATCAGGTTATGCAGCAAACCCCGTGTGATTAATAAAGTGGCACAAAATTGACAAACACCATTTTCTCCTGTGATTTGCACCACCTTGATTTGGATCAATCAGCTTTTCACAATTTTTATATGAGAGGCGGTACCTTTCTCTTGCAAATAGGCGTTGATTCAACTCGCTCCATTTAACGGTCACCTAAAAATAAAATTAATTCCAAAATCCCTCAAAAACCGCAACTTTTCAAATAAAAGTGCCCTCTCCGGTGCACGTGGCGCGTGCTATCCTCTGCATTGCACACCATTCAATAGCCCGTTCAATTCTGTACACGATGCTGTTTTCCCCGTGCCGATCGGATCCCTGGTCACCAAGATATCGCACCTGGACCGGACCCGTGTCGGCCAAAATTAGCCGTTTTCGCCCGATTTCGCACGCCGATTTATACATGTAAAGTCTATGACGCGAATTTGCACTTTTTGGGCACGCGCCACGCGCTCGCTAACGACCCGATCGAGCTGAGACCCCTCAAAGGCACGTCGCGCATCTTTGATCTATAAGTTGTACAAATTTCACCGGGCTAGGTGCAACGGTCTGGCCTGTAGTCCACGCAAAGCACCACCAAGTCGGGACCTCGGTAACGGACAGACGCACCCTCCTCAAATGGTAATATAGATAATATTAACACAATATTAAGATTAAAGTGTAAAATATCAAATGAATATGATATTAACTGTTGCGCCGGTACGGCATGTGGTAAATCTCTTCCCAACCTTGGGCTGTGAAAATGCAGTTTTATTCACCTCGGTTTTTTTGCTACGGACCTCGTGCCTACCGGCACTCGGTCCTCCGCACAAAAACCTCGGTGAATAAAACGCATTTTCCCAGCCCCGGTCGGGAATATATATTCTCTGAAGTGTGGGGTCTACTGTGTTGGTCCATAGGCAGTAAAAAAAATATCGTCTGGAAACTCTCCTATAGAGACCGCATTTTCAAACAAAAGGTTCCAGAACTGTTTTATTATTTGTTGACACATGGGAGCGCTGCGTGGAACCGATTCGTACACATCATTCCAGCCTTACGGTACTTGCACCTTTTGGTATTGCACTGTTTGGCGCTGGCCCGGCATGCACACTGCTTCATCCCTTGCCCTCCAAAAAGTGACTGCTCTCGGAACGCCTCTCTCAGGCCAAGAGTGCGATCTGTTCCGACCACCCCAACCTCGTTTGCATCGGTTTCCCGCAAAGCTGAGCGCGGAAACCAGCCCTTTATGACCCCGGCGCGCGTACTCAGCTGATACACATCATTCCTTGCATCAGTGATCACTGCGTGGATGTTAGCAGGATCGAGCGCCCCACGGTCCACTTTGGGCGGGAAGCGCGGGAAACCACATAGCTGCGGTAATCGTTTCAGAAAGTACCGGCCGTCAGTCGGGCATTTCATGTAATGCCTAGGCAACAAATGTACTCAATTGGTTTTGACCACATTTCAGGGAGTGCCTGGCCTCCGCCTGGCACTTCATGAAAAGCCTAAAATTTTCAGGCATTCGCTGTAACGCCCGTATTTCTACGAAGATTTCAGTTTTTGCCGGCATTCCATGTAATGCCTAGACATTTCATGAAATGCCGGATTTCACCCGATGCCTACGACATTACAGTGTAGATGCACAATACCAGCCCGATTTCCATGACTGTGAGCGATATGCTCCACGTGGGCTGGCGCATCTCATATGTTTTCTGGGTTCCTTTAGTCCTCCACAGACATCCTTCCATCTTTTGCACGATGCAAAGCGTTGAGGAACCCAACCAGGTAAGATTACCAGGTAAGATTATTTTGATATGCAAGGCATCAAAACACTAGTGGGCATCCAAAAAAGAAAAACATTCATCTATTTTGATTTTTCCAAATAATGATCTTCGCTCAAATCCCCAAGGACGTGCGAGTCACAATTGCCTCTTTCAATCAAAAATTTCACTTGAGTTTTTAATGACGTCAATAGCAAAGAAGTGGCAATAAATTGTTTTGTGTCACTATAAACAGCCATAAAAATTATAATCAATAAATAATAATGCTAAACAGTAGAAAACTTGCTCTCAAACAAAGATTTATCAAATTTTTACGTTTTCAGAAGAAGACGTCATTTTATTAGTAAATTCAACAGCTCGCGTAAGAAATATTGTGTTCAGGGTTTTCACCGTCATGTGAATTACGTGTTCAGGGTTTTCACCATCATGTGAATTAACCGTAAGTAAGGTTCATGCTCACTTATAATCTAATTCCATTGGCTTCGTTGATCAACATTTTCTGTTAGCGGTCACTCACACACCAGTTAGAACATAAAGCGCCAGTTTTATATCATGTAATTGGACTTAGCAGCCGACTTCGACCCTTTGCCCTCGTAAAGTACAAAAGCTTGCCGGTCATCAATCCACCTGTATCTCCTCATCTGCTTACTGCCTATGTCGACCAGTTACTGCAGCCGTTTTGGAGCGGCTCACGGCCGATAACACGCCGGGCGTGCGCTAAACGCCGGTGCTAAGCGCTAACCATTGAGAGCGCGTGGCCGGCTGCCGCCCCGATGGCGCTGGCCCCCGGCACCGACACCGGCGCGGCGCCGCTGACCCATGGGGGGGGGGGGCTGCTAGAGCCGGAATTGGGATAAAAGCCGGTAAGGGATTGGGATTGAAACTCAGCGAGACTAAGGGATTGTGTTGTGCCTTCGGTAGGCCCCCAAAAATCACCGGTGTAGTGCCCTCAGGGCCGCCGGTTATGAAGCCTTTGGAGGCACTGGTGTGGGCCCTCAGAGGCATTGGTGCGGGGCCCCGGAGGTGCCGCTGTGGGCCCTCAGAGGCGCCGGTGAGGGTCCTCACAGTTGCCATTGTGGGCCCTCAGAGACACTGCAGTGTGGGGTCATCACAGTCGGGTGTGGGACCCTTAGAGCTGCTGGCTCGAACCCTTTATTAGCCGACAGGGGCTCTCAGAGACCGACAAGGGGCCCTCAAGAGGTCTGCGGACGTCTTCAGGAGCCCTGTGGAGTCCTCAGAGACCAGCAAGGTACTCTCAGACGCCGGTGGGGGCCCTCAGAGTCGTCGGTGTGGGGCCCTCAAAAGTCACCGGTGAGTGGCCGCCCGATGCGAAGGTCCCGTCTTAGGCCGTCAGAGGCTCCGGCGTTGAGCCCTCAAAGCCGCCGATACGACACCTTTTTTTAAACCCCACATCTGCTGTCCCGTGAATTTCCGGGAGGCACGAAAGATCTCCTTTTAAAAGTGTCCAATCGTCCGATCCTGATCAAATATGTGTGTTCGTAAGCATGTTCTGGTATTGCTTTATCTGCCAAGACAGACAAACTTGAGCAAAATCGAGTGATTGTACCTTTTTTGAAGGTCTCTAACCAACTTGTCTGAAATTCACCGGAGAACAAATGTGGGGTTTAAAAAAGGTGTCTATATGGCCTTAACCCGCGCCCCACTGGGGGGGGGGGGGGGCTTCATAGCCCCTCCCGTTTTTCTGCAATAACTTCCAAACCACTTGACGTATCGACGCCAAACTTTCAGTACCTTCGGCTGCATCAATTTGACACCTTGTGTCAAAATTTGAAATTCGTAGCTACCATAGGTCGGCCGGAAATGACGTCAGAGTGACGTCATGTTCGGCCGATCTCGACGCAAAACATTGAACCACGGCAATCGCTCCCAACAGCTCAGTTTTTAAGCTAGATCCAATTTATTTGCATGAAAGGACTCAGAACTGACTGCGCTACCAAACTGCTATCTCGGATTTTCAAAATTTTGAAAACTTCGAAAATTTTATAAAATAATATTCAAAATTTGTATTTTTATATTTTTTTCAAAAAGTTTTTGATTTTTCGAAAAAAAAACGGAATATATGTGACAGAACGCATGCCTATGACTAACTCTAGCAAGTTTTAGCTAAATATCTTCAAAAAACGGCCAAGTTATACGCGTTATTGCAAAAAATTCACAGTTTTTAATTTTTCAAATCAATTTTTCAGTGCGTATTTGACATCGTACACCAATATAAATAGCACCATCGTGTTCCTGAGCTCAAACTGCATCCAATAGACACCTTTTTTGTTGAAAAATTTTAACTTCAAAATGTGACCTTTTTTTACCTGAAAGTAACCTGACCTAAGCTTAAATTCGACTCAAAATAACCTCGAATGACACATACGACATCAAATTCGAAATATATGGCCTAAATGGACCATAAAACATGTGTCACGTGACCGACGCATGATATAATATTTCCGTGACCTGTGATGACCTGACCCTGACCTGAAAATCAAAGTACAAGTTTGGTACCCTCAATGTATCTAGAGCATCTGTTCACGAGTGTGGAAACCAAAAATGAGCCTGATCTGACTTGTAAGACGGCGGCCAGAGCCCAAAATGTGAACAAGCCAAAATGCTAATAATTTTTACTTTGACCTGACCTGTGACGTCATCGGTGACCTCGAGGTCAATGAAATTAGGTTTCGCTCGACAGTTTTTCCGGGGCTATCAGACGCCGTTTGAATTTTGACGATCGGCCCAGTAGTTTCGGAGTTAGGAGGGGGCTATGGAGAGCCCCCCCCCCCCCCCCCAGTAGGGCGTGTTATACGCAGACCCCAGTGGGGCGCGGGTTGAGAAGCACTGGTTTGGGCCTTTGGAACTTCATTCAGGGGTGTCGGTTGAGCTCAGAGGTGGCAGTGTGGGGCCCTCAGCTGGGCACCGGTTTGGGGCTCTCACATGGCCGCCGGTGAGGGCCCTCGCAGGCGCCGTTGTGCGGCCTTCAACCATTGGTTTAGGGGGTCATCACAGGCGTGTGTGGAACCCTTAGAGCTGCTGGTCCCTGATAGGCCGGTAAGGGCCCTCAGAGGCCGGCAAGTAGCCCTCAGAGGTCGCTAATGGGCCCTGAGAGGCCGGCAAGGGGTCCTCAAATGCCGACAAGGAGCAATAAAAAGCCGGTGTGTGGCTCTTATGGAGAGAAGTGTGGCTATTGTGTGGCTATTCGGAGCACATGAGGTGTTCTTTCGAGCCCTGTGGGGCCCTTCTGAGTCGAAAATGCCAGCGTGGACCCTCAGCCGCCAATTGGCGTCGCAGGGCCCCTCGGGTCCGAGAGGCCCCCTGATCCGATGGGGGCACGTGCCCCCTGCCCCCCTCCGGTTGCAGATAGAGAATGCAATCGGCGGTGCGGGACACAAAATACAAACCTCCAGCCTCAATGCTACCTAGCACAAAATTTTGCGCTGAACCTGAGTCCTTTTTAGCATTTTTAGATGTCTGACCTCCTCGTCTTAGCCCTATTCCTGGCGGGCTCCGCCGGGACAAGAAACTGGCGGGGGGGGGCCGATTCGGCCCCCCCCCTGAGATCTCGAGAACGAAGCAAGATAACGACAAGCGGTAAACGGCATCGGATACGCACGGCCAAGATCTACAATTTTTACTAAGGTCATTTTCAGGTGAGGTCAAAGATGACGTCACAGGGGTCGAAAAAGTCAAAATGGCGGCACTAGATATGGAGAGTTTTTCTCGAATAACTTTCGAATTAGTCAAGATAGGAACAAACTAAGGGCATCATCGTGATCCTCTCGTCAATCCGCATCGAATGATATATATGTTGACCTTGAAAGGTCAAGGTCAAAGGTTGACCTCAGGTCACGTGACCTCGAGGTCATCATGTATATCATTCGATGCGTCTTGACGAGCTGAACACAATGAGACCATCCACGCGTCTGTATCTTGTTCCTGTACGGAGTTATTGGCCAAAAACCTTTGGTGACCTTTGATGACGTCACATGACCTCACAGCTGCCCAACAGCAAAACAGACCTCAAGGTAGTGAAGGTTGATCGTATATGAAGTCATGTATGGTATATGGGGCCATTCCGACCCGTTTTAGTGGTAAAAACAGGGAGTTGATTTTTCCCCCATTGACTTATAATGGGGAGGTCGCGAAATTGACCTGACCTTAGGTCATCGATATCAAAATTCCGAGATATACAAATTGCACATACTGGTACCCTAACTAAACCCTGAAGAGAAGAAATTGATGGGTCAAAAACTCTAGCTCTGGCGTGATTGCAAACTTTTCTGAGGTAGCGTCACCAAACCGCCTCTGGTGACCTGACCTGAGGTCAGATCAACTCAAAATTTTCAGACATGTTGCGTAGAAGCCTTTTAGGAAAAGTCAGAAAATTTGAGCTTCCTAGCTCAACGCGTTTGGGAGATATAACCAAAAAACCTCAGGGGGGGGGGGGGCTCCTGAGGCCCCCCCCCCCGCCAGGAATAGGGTTAGGCGAATCTAAAATGTTCTCAATAGACCGAAAGAACTCAACCCAAGATACTCTCACACTGAGAAAACAAAACGAGAATGGTTACTGATTGGGTTTCATGTGAAACCACGGGCTGGTCTAAATTGTGAAATGGTGCTTGCTTGACCTCATTTATTAGGACTGTCCGAGTCTTCTGTTTGACGAGCCTGATAGTTGGTCTCGTTTTGAGCAGTGTTTGAAGAATTAGTGGTGTGATTCTTTTTAGAACTAACCTTGAGGATGTCTGCCGGTCTCATCTCATATCCTGCGTCGGTGTGGGGCAGAGTGGTGGTTTCAGATAAGTGCAGCAGTCTTTGGACTTGTGTTCATACGGCGATTTGGACGGGCGCTGTAGTAAAGTGATCGTAGGTGCTGCTGGGGTGTACCATGCTGGTGCCTCCGCACCGGCCGGGCGACCGCCTAGGTGCACCGGGCCGGTGCCATATCGCCTCAGGCCGCCTGTGGCCTTGTGTAGTACCCTCCTGTTGTGACCGCCGCTGAATCCGCCTATGCGGCCCGCTGCTGGCGCGGTGCCAGGTCGGCCGGCGCGGTGACCGAGCGGGCAGTATCAATAGAGGTTCCGACGGAGCAACAGCGTTTCGGAGACGGGTGGCCACGACATGGTGGCAGCGGTGGTCCACCGCAAACTGTGACTATTGTGACGTTGGGGTTGACGCAAACAGTGACGCAAACAGTGATTGCGATTAACAATGCTGCGAGTCGGAGTGAGTGATTTCCCCGTCTATGACGGGTCAGTGCCACCTGATGACTTCATCGCGCAGTGCCGGCGTCTGATGACGCTGGGTGGCATTCCGGCTGACCAGCTCCCAGCTATTATGACTGTGCGGTGCCGGGGCATGGCACTCCAAGTTCTGGAGGGGGACGGCGGCCAAACAGATGTCACGACCCTGCTGCAGAAGGCGTTCGGCGACAAGCCGCCGGAGGCAGCCGCCGCGCAACTCAGCACTGCTCAGAAGGGCACAATGCCAGTGCTGGAATACTCTGTGCTGATAAGGCGACTCGTCCGCGGCGCGTGTCCCGAGTTCTTTGGCGACGACGGCGCGGTGAAGAAGATTTGTGTCCCAGCCCACCAAGCTGCCCTGTACCGCCACTTTTTGGTTGGTCTGTCGACCGAGGAGAAGATTTTGTTGTCGCGACAGGGCGTCAAATCGTTTGACGCGGCGATTGAGGAGCTTAGGAGGGAAGAGCTCATCGGTGGACTGGACGACGGTGGACTACACCACTCTCGCCGTGTGCGGTGGGCGGAGAGCGCGGCGGTGAGCGACAACGTCGTCACACCGGCACCGGCTGCATCTCGGCGCGACCCGAGCCCCGCCTCGCCTCCTGTCTCTCGTGGGCGGCGCGATTCGCGGTCGCCGGACCGCGTGACGGGCGGTGGAGCGGAGCGGTGACCGGTGGCGGCGTCCGGATAGCCCGCAGCAGCCCCGGGGCCAGACGTCTGCCACCTGGCGGGGCCATTGGGAATCATCCGGCTCGCCACATCGAGCGCGGGCGGGGTCGCCGCCCGATCAGTGGCGTTCTCAGGGTCGCGCTCTGGACGGCCGGCGAGGGAGACCTCGGTCGCCGGCCGGGGGGCGTCGCGGGAGCCGCCCGCCCGGACCTCCGGGCGTGGCGGAGGACACTCGTGACCGACTCGAGGCTGGGGTGGGCGGTCGGCCGGCTGCCCCGACTGAAGAGCGTCGTCGGGAGGTCCAGTACTGGTCTTGCAGGGGCTTCGGCCACTTGAAGAGGCACTGCCCAAACGATCAGCTGGGCAGGCTGGCCGGGGAGTGGTAACGCTTCCCACCACGAACATTAACATCAACGGGTTCTTCGTGAGTGATGCTCTGGTGGACACTGGGGGCCAAGTAAGTTTGATAGACAGCCGTGTCCTCAGTGTACAACACTGAGGACACGGCGCCTAACGTTGAACTTCGGCCGCCTGCCCGTCTATTGTCTGCCTCGGGACACCAACTGAACGTGTTGGGGACATGTTCACTGAGTGTTGGGGATATGGGTATGGAGACACCAGTTGAGACAGCAGAATTCACTGTGGTGCACAATTTGTTGCATAATGTTATCCTGGGGTGGGATTTTTTGTCCAAGCACAACTTTTTGTTCAACTGTTCACCGAGTGAGAGCGCCACGGTTAAGCTTCGGCTCAAGAAGGCCGTTTCTGTTCCGCCCCAATCCGCTGTGTGTATGACGGTCAAAGTTGACCAGTCTTTGTGCGAGGGTGGCGAGTATTTGTTCGTGGGACAACGTTCAAATAATTTTGAGATATGCGATTCACTGATACAGCCGTTCACGGCGACTGAGATACCTGTTTATGTCCGTAATCGTTCTGATCGGCTGATTACGATACACCGTCGCAGCGTGATCGGTTACGCAGAGCGGGTGCACCACGTTAGCCCGCACCAGCCCGAGCCCACCGCCGGCGGTGACGGCGGGAGCGAAACAGCCGCGGAGGTCAACACGGTGTCGGCTGATGACGGCCGGTACGTGGGAAAGTCTACCGAGGAGGCTTTGTCTGAGTTTGTTGTCGGTCCCCCTGTTTCCGGGCCGCAAAGAGATAAACTTGCCGCTTTGCTCAGGTCTTTTCCGGAGGTTTTTTCGCGTGGATACGCAGATATAGGCCGGTATAACGGGGGAGATATCGATTTAGAGCTGCAGCAGGGAGCACGCCCTCAATTCGTACGGCCTTATCCCGTTCCGTGGGCTCGCGGGCGTCAGCTGCAGGTGCAGCTCGATGACCTGCAATCGTGTGGTGTACTGGAGCAGGGTGAGCCCTCGGACTGGAATTCGCCCATCATTTTAGTTCCGAAGGGTAAGGGCTCAACGGAGTACCGTATTGTTCAGGATATGCGATCGCTGAACAAACTTCTCGTCCCAAAACAGTTTGTTTTTACAACCATCGATGATTTTATTTTTTCTTTGCACGGGTGGAAGGTCGCCTCGACATTAGATATCAAACACGCCTTTTGGAACTTACAGCTTACCGATAGATCCAGCAAAATATGCGCGTTTTACGCTCTGGGAAAAACTTATTACCCGCGACGGATGCCAATGGGGTGTATGCAATCGTCCTACTTTTTGCATCTTGTCATGCACAAGGTCCTCGGAGATTTAGATGGTGTACATGTGTATGCAGATGACATTTTGTTGACCAGTCCGGGTGTTGAGGAGCACTATCAGTTGTTACACACGGTTCTAGACAGGCTTCGCGCAGCTGGTCTGAAGCTAGCGCCAGGAAAGTGTCGTCTGTTCCAGACGACGCTGAAATACCTCGGTCATCAGATTACTCCAGACGGGGTTTCTATTGACCCAGACCGCGTACAGATCGTCGCTGATCTGCAACCACCGGCATCACTCAAGGAGGCTAAGCGGATTTTTGGCTTTTTCTCATGGTTCCGCAAATTCGTGCCGTCATTCACAAGCATTTCCGAGCCATTAGTGAAACTATGCAACTCCGAAACATTTTTCTGGAATCAGGAGCTTGAGGAATGCTTCCTCCGTCTTCGTGATGCTATGCTCAGTGACGTTGTACTCAGTTATCCGCGCAGAGGCTGCCCATTTATCTTGTACACGGACAGCAGCAGCACGGGGTCTGGCCAAATTTTGTCTCAGATGCAAGATGGGCGAGAACGCGTGATAGCCTACAATGGCAGCAGATATAGTCGTGCGCAGAGGAGGTGGACAATCTTTGAGCTCGAAGTATTCAGTTTCATTCAGGGCTTGAAAAAGTTTTACAAGTATCTAGCAGACTCTGAATTTGAATGGGTTTGTGACTGTAAAAGCGCGCTCCAGATTTTGCGTAATCGGGATGTCACTAACCCACGGCTAGTGCGTTGGAATATTTTTGTCAGCCAGTTCCGTTATTCCTCGGTGCACAGACGCGCCGAGCACATGCAGCATGTGGATATGCTTTCTCGGCTGCACGAACCGCGGGTCGGCGACGAATCGGCGACTGAGCAGCAGAGCGCCCTGCGTGCCGCCGAGCCGGAGCTCTCCGTCTCGGATCGCCCCGGGCCGGGCGTTTTCAGCGGGCGGGGAAGCGCTAACCCCCCTGCGGTTGGAGACTCCGTCCGGGAGAGTGCTGAGGCTGATGGTGACATTGAGGTGGGGCGTCGGGGCCCCCTGAGCGGGGTTCCGGGTTCCCCCGCTGTCGGGGCGGGCGCGGCCGGCGGCGGCCCCCCGTCCCGACCGTCCGGCCCGGCCACCTCGGCTGCGTCGTCGCTGTCTGGGTCGGGTTTGGAGCGGCGCGCCGTGTCGCCGGCTGCAGGTCTCACGGGCGGACCGCCGGAGACGCCGTTGCCGGCTGCGCTGGCTGTGGTCTCCCCGTCGTGTAGTTCGGGGGTCCGGGACCCTATCTTGCCGGCTGACGGGCCCCCGGTCTGTCCGGGGGTAGCCCGTACTCGAGCCGACGTGGGTGATGCTGCGGCTGACGCCGGTGAACACATGCCGGCCTCCATTGTGTCGGAAAGCCGCGAGCGTGCGAATGTGGAACCAGAGGGGGCTCGGGAGGTAAATTTGACTGCTGCCGACTTTCTGGTGCAGCTATCTTTCAAGCCGGAATCCCTTGCATGGTACCAAAAACATGACCGAAACTGCAGAGCGATCGCTCACTTTTTGAATCATGGAAAATGGCCTCGATTCACTCCGCCTTACCTGAAGCAAGAGCCGCCAAACACATTTTTTTTTCAGAGACGGCATGGTTTTCCGGCGTAGAACTAAACAGGCGGAGTCAGAGCTGATCGTGTGGCCAATTTCAAAGCGATATGAGCTTTTATACAGCCATCACGATGTGTCTCAGCATTGCCATGGAGGGGGCGCAAAGCTCTACGAGCTGATCGGCAGGTACGTTTGGTACCCAGGCCTAAAGAGAGACTGCGCCGACTATGTGCGTACCTGTGAGAGATGTAGTCAGAGGAAAAGTACCAGACTGCAAAACTCTCCTCTGCTTCCTCAGGAGGCCAGCTATCCCAACGAGGTGCTGGTGGTTGACATTCTGAGCATGCCACGCAGTAAGACGTCCGGGAGGTGCTATCTTTTGACGTGCGTGGATAAATTCTCTGGCTTTCTGGCTTGCTACCCTCTAGAGTCTGGTGCATCTGATTTCATTGCAGAGAAATTAGAATATCATTTCCTCACGTTTGGGCCGCCCGGTTCGCTGGAGAGTGATGCTGGCTCGAACTTAGTCAGAAGCGCTTCTATTCAGGCACTGTGTAGGCATTTCGGAGTAGGCATACGTCACAGTGTAGGCTATCACCATGAGGCGGTTGGGAAGGTCGAGAGACGACATCTCGATCTAAAACGGCGCCTGCGCGCAATGTCTGAACCCCGCGGCGGCGCAGACTGGGAGCAGCGCCTGCCGGGTCTGGTGTTTTCATTGAACAATGAGATATGTCGTACGCATGGTTTCAGTCCGTTCTTCATTTATTTTCTTCGTTACCCGAATACTCCGGTTTCGGAGCTAGTTAACCCTCGCCCGCACATGCCATTTTCCCATCCTAGAACGCACATGGGGGGGTGGGGTGGTTGCCACCCCCCCGCGCCATTTCGTTCCTGTTGGAGATAGAGCTTAGCGGTAAGGACCAAAAAGATTCTTTGGGAAGAGACGAATCCAATGATACCCAGTTTTACCTTTTCAGGTCAGTCATTGACCTTCCAGGTCAGGTCAAACTAAAAAATGTTGCTGTTTTAGGTCATCGTTGGATATCAAGCGCGCTGCTTGTCATATACCGATGACGATGCCGTTTTCTGGTGCCAAGCCAGCTAGAACCTCTTTGTCACACTACCTGACCAGGTTTTTGCTGCTGAGGTCATCTCAGGTCAAGTTAGGTCAAGGTCAATAATATGTGTTTGTATGTCTGTGTGTGTCTGTGTGTATACTGATGTGTGCACCGATTGTTTATGTGTCCATATTACATGAAATCATGATCTGAGAAGCTTTTACCAAAAATGTAGTCAAAAAATTTCAAAAAAAAGTAAATTCAGCTTGCCTAAAACGCAATTATCTTAGATGACCTAGGTTGACCTTGACCCTGACCTTGACCTCTGTACATCGTCGAACAACATGTTTCATGATAGGTGGGAGGTAGGATTGGTATAAAAGGCCGAAATCAAGGTGTTAAAAGCTCACAAGGCCCATAGCCAACGCAAGATGTTGAGAATTGGCCATTTGGGTCATGACATGACCTGAAAAATAAGGTCATATCTCCAAAACCAAAAACCACAGAAACTTGAAATTTTCAGTAGACATCAAGAAAGGATAGCGGAGCAGCTATACGAAAAATCAGCCTTCTAGCTCTAAAAACGTTGAGTGCAGAGCAGAAAGACTACCTGCGGGGGGGGGGGGGGTGGCAACCACCCCCCCCATGTGCGGGCGAGGGTTAAGACAAAAGTAGATTTATACTCCGACGATTACGTTCAGGAGAAACTGCGTATCTTGTCGGATACCTTGACGCAGGCTCGCACAAACCAGGCAAATAGTTACCAGCAATATAAAGCGCAATATGACAGTCGGAACAGGGTTAAGGATGTGACTCTGAAGGCCGGTGATCAGATACTGTTTCGAAATTTTAGCGCGAAAACAAAGCTTGATGATCCGTGGCTGGGGCCTTTTGTTGTTATGCGACGGGTTGGACGACGGCATGTCGATTTTGTAGACCGACGGGGGGTGACTCGGCGTACACATATGAAAAATGTTAAACCTGTTTTCGAGCGACATGTATGATGTGCAGCGTGAGAGCCGAAGGCCTCAACTATGTGCGTTGTTGTCAGCGTAATTTTGTAGGAGTGTTATGTTTTGTTGCTGTGCGTGAGCCGCCTTTGTCTGTGTGACGCGACATGCCATTTTGTGTCACTTAAATCGCTGATTTTGTTCTTTTGGTGAAGGGGGAAATGTAGTACCCTCCTGTTGTGACCGCCCCTGAATCCGCCTATGCGGCCCGCTGCTGGCGCGGTGCCAGGTCGGCCGGCGCGGTGACCGAGCGGGCAGTATCAATAGAGGTTCCGACGGAGCAACAGCGTTTCGGAGACGGGTGGCCACGACACCTTGCCTGCACTCAGAAACAGAAAAACCCATTAGATTGTCTCTGAGGCACCTGGCACGACTTTGCCTAAGAGCCACCCTTTTTTAACAATTTTGTTTTTTATTTGGGCTTCAGAGAAACCACTTTACATTTTTATCTCTTTGGAGATAATGCGTTGGAGACCATACGCTGGTGTACGGTTCTCCAGTAAAAGTCTTGTTGGTTTTGCTTTTTCGGACATATCTGGTCCTATATAATGTTCAAATGCATACTCGTAAGCATCAACCCGAACTATGTGTATGCACATTTACCACGAGACTGTGAAATTGCATCGTTGTATACCAAATACTTTCCGAGATATCCACCAAAAAACTCATTTTCTGCCGTTTGGGGTATTCTGGCCGCAATCTTCCTGGGATCGCCTATGGTATCAGTAGAGCCATCTAACGAGAGGAACGAGGAAACACAGAATCATGAATGAATCGAGCGCTTAGTAAACGGTGTATGAAAGGGAGACTCGGCAGAGGCTATCCGGGTGGCCGGCGCGCGGCGCGCCCTTAGGCATCGGCCGACCCTTCGGACCGCGTGGGGTCAGAGGTCGCGCTCGGGAAGTCTCGGCTCAGGGTTTTAGCGCTGTGCAGTCATGAAGGGAGGATGGGATAGCGCTAGCCCAACTGACTAGTATCTCGGCTGATGAAAGAAAGCGCGGTTTTAAGGCTCATGATTATATATATAAATGCAATGAAAACCCTAAGCCTCATGCTAATAATTTTATTGAAAATAGGGCCAAGAAAATGAGACAACTGTTTCGTGCATAGCACATCGTCAGGTCTGAAGTAAACAATCATTTCATAGTTTTTTAAACGTCACACAAAGCCTGCTCAGTGAATACATCTTCCTCCTAGTTGCGGAATGGTACATACAGTGAGTTATGAATATTAACATATATACACGCACTTCGATTCACAAGTAAAAACACGGTCTTTCGCAGTGATTATAACAAATGACAGTAGATGACATGAATGATCCCAGTCTATTTGAATGGTAGGAATCGGGTATGTGAACAAATAAATGAAAAGATGGTAGAATGAAAGAGCCTATATATGTGTGCAAATTGCTTAGAAAATCCTATGTGTGTGTGTGCATTGTGCAGTATGTGTGTGTGTGCACTGTGCAGCATGTGTGCGAGTGATTGAGTGAGTGAGTGATTGAGTGAGCGAGTGAGTGGTTGAATGAGTGGATGATAGAATTAGTTAGTGAGTGAGTGAGTGAGTGAGTGAGTGAGTGAGTGAGTGAGTGAGTGAGTTGTAGCACGCTACATCTTGACCATCTAACGTAATATGTTTTCGGCACGGCCGGCCCGGTGACGCGCAGCTGAGCAGAGCGCTGCCGCACGCTTCCCTCCCTTGTCATTATTCCCTCCCTCCTCCCACCCGTCCCCAGGTCCACCCTCCCCAATCATTTCTCACTGTCCGCACAGAATGGGCCGCCATTAAACTCCAATTAAGACAAGCACCTCTGAAGACAGTCACATCAGGATGAGTCATTGGTAGTCATTACAAAGCAGCTGAAGCTACAAGCAAACGTCGGCACACTGTGAGACCACGCGCAGGCTTAAGGCACGTAGCACATTGGGTCTCACGTAGCCATGGTAGCACAACAGTGCGTCTCACTGCAACGGAATCTGCTAAACTTAGCAAATAGCCTCCGAAACAGACGTAGTTCAGGACGTCTCCACTGCGGACAGAAAGCGCTGTTGTCCGAAACAAACGTAGTTCAGGACGTCCCCACCGCGGACAGAAGGCGCTGTTCTACAGACCCTCCCAACCAGGATGACGTCAGTGGGCGGAGCAAGAGTGACGTCACAAGGGGCGTTGCCGGCAGACGAAACGGAAGGAAACAAAAGTTTGAATATAATGAAATTGAAGAATCAAAAGTAAAACTCGAAAATCACCAACCTTTCAGGGATTGGTTTATGCCAGCAACTACTAAGATGATAAAGCACTCAACACGAAGACGATTCGAGGACCAAAATTGCAGACACAGAGAAGCAAGGTGACTAAACAGGACAGAGGGCGCCATCTTACGGGCCCACCCACAAGAGGAAGGCAGAGGAAGATGAAGGCGCAAGGGCGTGGCAGTCACCCCCTCCCCCCCAACTATAAAAGGGTGCGCCACCCAGCCAGGAGGGTCACAGTCGAGCAGCCGAGAGTCAGAGTCGAGCAGCCGAGAGTCACAGTCCACAGCTGGAGCCGGAGACGCCATCTGGGAGCCACCGTCAGTCCGGGGTCACCCGCGAGAAGCCTCTTCAGTTCGAGTGATCAGAGCCGGAGGACAACCGCCGACGCTTGTGACCACACTGAGAAACTCCAGAATGTGAGTGTTGTTGAAAAGTCTGCTCAATCCCAATCCTTGAACCCCCCCCCCCCCTCTGCCCGGTTGCCGTGCCAGTGACGACTGCCAAACATTTTCGGTTGCCATACAATGCACTCTCAATTGGAATTGGAAAACTTAAATTACTTTGAACTTATTGGTCCAGACACCCTAGTTGCATATTAGGATCTGAATTGTGAGGTCATGTCAGAGCCGCCAGTAAATACGTTATTGTCAATTGGAGTTCACGATTAGGCCGGGAGCGAGATGCTAAAATTTGAATAAGCAGCTCATTGTCACGAACGTTGAGATTGATGACATGATGCATGTCAGCATTGAATAATGAATATGTCTTTGTGTTTGGCCAAGCTGGTTCGTTGATTTATTATCGGGGTAGTCAGGTGCGATTAAGATTTGAGGTTGGGAAGTTTGTGAAATTAAGGGTGTAGATTCATGCTGTACTCACTAAAAGTTGCATTGCGAAATCATTGGTAATATTCCTGTAGGAATTAATTGCGAAGTCGAAGTCAATTATAGAACAGGTAAATACGTTTGAAAAGGAATGAAATGTTTTAAGGTGGCGACTGATTCATGCAATCGATCTATGAATATGGCTATGAGTTATGATTTTCGACAGATGCGAATGCTTGAGCTTACGGCGGAATTTCTTCTGTTACTTAGGTGCAGAGTTGAGAGTAGTGGTTTGAGGTCGACGGTCTGACACTTTGCGACTTTAGATGGTCCTTGTACTTTGCGTCATTGTAGTTGCGAAATGTCGAGTAATAGGTAGATGTAGAATTGTTTGTGATTAGAACTAATATGCGACTAATATAGGTACCGATCGTTGTGCTTTTGTAGAATAAATAATAGAAAAGACCATCTTTGTTGGGAACGATTAAATGGGACGGGAATTTAATTTAAAAAAAAAAAACTTACGTGGAATGGAGCTGATGAGATGTCGAACAGGAAAATATTGCAGCGATATTTTACCAGATTCACACTCCTGACACATTCGTTGAATCTACCCGGCCCGAAGAGACCGCATACCCCAGTACTGCACCGCGAGTGTTGACGCGCCGCACCGCCCAGCCGCGCGACCTTGGCTGTCGGGGGCCGTCGACGAGGATCCACTGCCCGGCCAGTCAGACACGCGTCGGTCGCGACGCGGAACCGTGCGCCGCTAGATGGCATGAGAGCAGCGTCGGGAGTGGAGCAGCGGCCACAGTAGGGGCAGTGGGTTAGCCGTAATTGGGGCGCGTGCGGTAGGCGAAGGTCAGCGTATAGGAACATGGTTAGTTGTGGAAAGTTGCCACGGGATACGAACGTAAACAGTTAATGCATAACTTTGAATATGACATGCTATATGATATCTAGGACTGCAGTTCGTTTGATGTGCATTGTTTACTGCTGCTGGGATGATTTAAATTATATTTTCTATGAAAGGCTAGGGATCCCTATGACAATATTCTGGCACTCTACAAAGATAATTTGTATAGGTAACTAGTAGCCCATCAGAAGCTATCGAACGAGTTTCAAGGAGTCATATCCGTTTGAGCATTCAGTAATTTACTATGATACGGTGGATCACAACCAGACGACAGACCGGTGCGTTTTATTTGGTTCCAGATCATCTGATCAAATCAAGAGCGGTTCAAGGTCTGCTAGGATTGTATACGAGAACTGATGATTAGGTTCACGCGTGCAGCAGCAATTAGGACTTGAGATTACGATTAGGTTTGGATCAATAATGCGTTTCTGTTATTCGCGTTCTTGCGAGTTAGCGCCAATAATTACTCCACCAATATTGGCACAGGGCATTGTGAGGCACAGACGGCTTGTTTGCCCGTCTCCTATGGCGTAACGTTTACCAGCATGACCGTATGAGACACAGATGCACTTCTCATAAACACACGTCCAGACCGGAATAATAAGAGGGACACACCGTCACGTACGCAGGGCATATGCACGTTTTCCGCCAGTGGTACCGGCTACTGTTAGATTTCCCGCTTAGGTAATACTGGGTAACGAGGCATTGAGAGGTTTCTATGGCAGAGGGAAGGAGAAGACTGGTACAGTGCAGTCGGAGAGTAAGTTGGAGCTATGCCAAAGGTAAGAAGCCGAAGGTCAGGAGTGAGTCACCCAAAGGGCGGATAAGGCAAGCTGTAGTGTCCCGAATAAGTCCTCATACTTATTTTGTAAAGGTACCTTAATCAGGTACTGGACAGCCTCAGGGGAGGGAAAGATGTACTCCAGGACACGTAAGGCCTTGAAGAGTAAATCCCAGGGTTTAAGGAGAGTTCCTGAGGAGAGTTCCAGGATATGAACGGTGGTCCCTGGGTCGTGAACGGAGGTGTTACACGGGGACCGGAAGAGGGCATAGGTAATCTCTCCCGGATAGAGAGATAAGTCGGATGTAAACCGTGTATATGTGTACCATAGGTCTATCGGACGTGTAGTGAATCCCATAAATTAGTAGGGTGGATATTTGTGCAAATATTCTGGACGGCCCTGCGATAAGTATCTTTGTCGCCGGTTAGCGGAGCATACAAATGGATTTCGGAAAGCGACATTTATCTCGCCGGGGAGATCGTTGTTGATCCGACGCCTAACACTATCGGAGGGAATTTCGAGGGCTACGAATTAAATTTGGGTGAATACATGAAAGGTGAATGTAACGCGAACAAGGGTGTGAGAATGGTGAAGGATGAATCTTAGAATAAGGCCGATAGGAATTGCGTAGAATTCGGTTATGGCAGTCGAGCTAGCAACCCTCGAGGGCAACTAAACTATCGCAACGCTAATACGAATTAAGTGGGCAATTTTCTTAATGGGGAGGCCAGTGATATAGGAATGGGTGACTGGACGAATGATCACATTCAATTAATCAATGTAATTACCACCCATAAGTTTGGCAGTGGTCATCGGGACTTCGAATGCCCTGTCCTTCACCTGCCCAACTGTGCCGCAAACCCAGCTGATCGGATCCCTTTATCCCTAATCCGAGCAGTGAAGAAGCATCTCGTATATCATGGTCTATACAATGAAAAGAATCGTCAAGCCTCTAAATTAAAAAGCATCTTCCATCAGATGTATTTGTACGCAAGGTGGATCTGTATCTACATACATCTCTCCCAGGTGGACGTACCTCAAGATCTCTATCTGGATCCCTGCATCACTGTCAAGATCCCTCTCTATAGCTATCTCAGGATCTCTTCAACGACTCTCAAGCTCCCCTGTATCACAAGCTCTCCTATCGAGTCATTACAGCAGCAAATTGTTCTCTCTCTTCTGCAACAATCAGCCGAACAACAATGGACCGCTGTTTGATTAACTGCAAGATGAAGTACTCTTCTCTCTCTTTTTCTTTCCTTCATCCCCTTGCTACAGAGTGAGTGAGTGAGTGAGTGAGTGAGTGAGTGATTGAGTGACTGAGTGAGTCAGTCAGTGGGTGAGTGAGTGAGTGAGTGGGTGTTCACTGGGAGCCATAAGAAGGTGGGGTGAGAAGTTGCCAGGAGGATGTCTGAGTGTTCAGTTTGGGTTTCAGATCTCTAATGCATTGTGATTCAGTAATTTTGAGGTTTGCTACGTCTTTGCAGCGTCGTAGTATGCTTATGTTCAGGGAGGATGTTGTGATGATGGCGTCAGCGTGATGGGTCCGGATGTGGTCACCGAAAGGGCTGTCTTTTATTTTGTTTTTTGCATCACGGAGATGCTCGTTGAACCTTAGCCGGACTTGTCGCTTTGTTTCACCAATGTAGGTGACATCCTGACACAGCAAACATTTGATTTCAAAGACAACGTTTTTTGATGTGCAGTTGCCCCTTAGCCCTGACTCACAAGCATTGCAAGTTTTGTTGCCTGATGGGCACGGGGGAGGGTTAAGAGCTGAACGAATGAGGAAGTTTGACACACTTTGTCCTTTTTGCCATGCGATTTTGATGGGGAGGCCGGAAGACTTAACTTTGCCATTGATTTTACGGGAGAGGTCATCATCGATGAATGGAAGTGATATGTATGTCATGTTGTCTTTAGCTCTGTCCCTGCCGTTCTGCTTGTCATGCTTGATTTTGTACATGGCTCGTTTGACCGTCCTTGGTGGATAGCCGTTGGAGAGAAAGATGTCTCTGATTTTTTGTAGGCCGCGCTCTTTTGCATCACCATCAGAACCTACTCTATTCGCGCGCATCAGCTCTGAGTGAAGAACTGCGAGTTTAACTTGAATGGGCTGCGCGGAAGTAAAATGAATGATAATGGGCGAAGCCATTGGCTTTATGTACAGCTCTGTTGTGTATGACCCTGATGGTGAGACTGTGATTAGCGTGTCTAAGAACGGAACGCTGGAGTTTTGCTTGGGGTCTGTCTTTTCGAGAGAGAATTTGAGTGACTGATGAAAGGAGTTCACGAAGTCGTGGTACATATCGAGTGTATCAGCCCCATGGGTCCAGACTCCGATGATATCATCAATATACCGAAGGTATAGGACGGGTTGGTGACCTGGGGATGAGAGGATGAGGGACTCAATTGTATGCATGAACGTGATGGCAAGAGGTGGTGCTACCCTACTCCCCATTGCGATGCCTTTCGTTTGTTTGTAGAAGTCATCACCGAACCGTACGTAGTTGTTTTGCAAGCAGTGACGTAAAAGAGTTTCTAACTTGTCTAGAGTGAGGCCAAAAAGGTCGATTTTATCTTTGTGTGTCTGAATCATGCTGCAGACTGCCGTGACAGCTTCGTCAGCTGGTACGTTACCATAGAGGTTTTGAACGTCCATTGTGAAGATGATAGTGCCTGCTGGAAAGCCATTTGGAAATTTGTCTTTCAGATTTGATAGGTACTGATCTGTGTTTTTCAAGTGCGCAGGAATGAATGGTAAGAGTTGAGTGATGATTCGTTCAAGAAAGTAAGTTAGTTTGTCAAGAGGGTCACCGAAGGCAGACACAATAGGTCGTAAGGGTATGTCTTGTTTGTGATTTTTGGGCAGACCGTATAGGCATCGAAAGGCAACAAACGAAAGGCATCGCAATGGGGAGTAGGGTAGCACCACCTCTTGCCATCACGTTCATGTATACATTTGAGTCCCTCATCCTCTCATCCCCAGGTCACCAACCCGTCCTATACCTTCGGTATATTGATGATATTATCGGAGTCTGGACCCATGGGGCTGATACACTCGATATGTACCACGACTTCGTGAACTCCTTTCATCAGTCACTCAAATTCTCTCTCGAAAAGACAGACCCCAAGCAAAACTCCAGCGTTCCGTTCTTAGACACGCTAATCACAGTCTCACCATCAGGGTCATACACAACAGAGCTGTACATAAAGCCAATGGCTTCGCCCATTATCATTCATTTTACTTCCGCGCAGCCCATTCAAGTTAAACTCGCAGTTCTTCACTCAGAGCTGATGCGCGCGAATAGAGTAGGTTCTGATGGTGATGCAAAAGAGCGCGGCCTACAAAAAATCAGAGACATCTTTCTCTCCAACGGCTATCCACCAAGGACGGTCAAACGAGCCATGTACAAAATCAAGCATGACAAGCAGAACGGCAGGGACAGAGCTAAAGACAACATGACATACATATCACTTCCATTCATCGATGATGACCTCTCCCGTAAAATCAATGGCAAAGTTAAGTCTTCCGGCCTCCCCATCAAAATCGCATGGCAAAAAGGACAAAGTGTGTCAAACTTCCTCATTCGTTCGGCTCTAAACCCTCCCCCGTGCCCATCAGGCAACAAAACTTGCAATGCTTGTGAGTCAGGGCTAAGGGGCAACTGCACATCAAAAAACGTTGTCTATCAAATCAAATGTTTGCTGTGTCAGGATGTCACCTACATTGGTGAAACAAAGCGACAAGTCCGGCTAAGGTTCAACGAGCATCTCCGTGATGCAAAAAACAAAACAAAAGACAGCCCTTTCGGTGACCACATCCGGACCCATCACGCTGACGCCATCATCACAACATCCTCCCTGAACATAAGCATACTACGACGCTGCAAAGACGTAGCAAGCCTCAAAATTACTGAATCACAATGCATTAGAGATCTGAAACCCAAACTGAACACTCAGACATCCTCCTGGCAACTTCTCACCCCACCTTCTTATGGCTCCCAGTGAACACCCACTCACTCACTCACTCACCCACTGACTGACTCACTCAGTCACTCACTCACTCACTCACTCACTCACTCACTCACTCACTCACTCACTCACTCACTCACTAACTAATTCTATCATCCACTCATTCAACCACTCACTCGCTCACTCAATCACTCACTCACTCAATCACTCGCACACATGCTGCACAGTGCACACACACACATACTGCACAATGCACACACACACATAGGATTTTCTAAGCAATTTGCACACATATATAGGCTCTTTCATTCTACCATCTTTTCATTTATTTGTTCACATACCCGATTCCTACCATTCAAATAGACTGGGATCATTCATGTCATTTACTGTCATTTGTTATAATCACTGCGAACGACCGTGTTTTTACTTGTGAATCGAAGTGCGTGTGTATATGTTAATATTCATAACTCACTGTATGTACCATTCCGCAACTAGGAGGAAGATGTATTCACTGAGCAGGCTTTGTGTGACGTTTAAAAAACTATGAAATGATTGTTTACTTCAGACCTGACGATGTGCTATGCACGAAACAGTTGTCTCATTTTCTTGGCCCTATTTTCAATACAATTATTAGCATGAGGCTTAGGGTTTTCATTGCATTTATATATAGTATCTCGGCTGATTTGTGTGGGGTGGAAGGGAGCATAGAACGGGATGGCGGTTAGTGGTGGATGGTGGGATGGTGGTTAGGTTAGTGCGTACTGCGTAGAACGTAGCTGAACAATGAACATGCCTTGTTTTTTTTTCATGGCAAACAACATGCAGCATAATGTGCGGGATTATGCCAGAACTCATACAAAAAGGAAATAATAATTCGGCCGAGGGAGTGGATGAGTGCCGTGACAAAGCATGACGATGCTGCCAAAATCGGGATGCTTTTTTGCCCCCATTTTTTCCCCTAACATGCAGCGCTTGATCCGAACTTAGAGGTCCACGACTGACCTTAGACCTTAAAATCGCACCCGTCCGGTGCGCCACCTTTTCTTCAGGTGCCCTCTTCTTGGCTGTATCTGTTCTTACCAATAACTAAAGCAAATCGAATGCATAATAAAAAAGGCATACCTCAAACACAGTTTTATTCACATCCGCTCGTGTGCATACTTGTTTTGACTTATACCTTCTCGCATCATAATATATCACTTCAGTGCTTAACCTTCAACGGAATTTTGTTTTTTTTGCATATACCCCGGCCGAGGGAGGGGGGGGGGGGCGATTACGACCCCTCTCCGTCTTTTTGTCCCTAATTGAGCTAGCGCCTTGCGGATAAAACTGAGCGCGTGCGTCGTATGAGATGCAGCAACTGGTACCCGAGTTGAATGTCTCAGGTCAACTGATAAACTCTGAGGTCAGTATGAGTGCTCCAAGTCGCGGGATCGGTTTTTGGTAAACAACTTCACCATAAGTGGTTATAGAGCCAAGATAATGGCACCATCGAGTTTTGCATGCTCAAGCGCGTCGAATAGTATACGCTTTGTTTTGTTGAGGACAATTTAAGGTGTTCACCTCAGGTCATGTCAGGGCAGAGCCACTCAGGCCACGAGGCTGGCTCAAGGAGGTCATATCGCTTATTCGATTCGGTAGGTCCTCACAAGTCCACTGTGGCTTCCCGACTCGCCAGCTCAATTTGATCGTGACTTTTTGGTGAAAACTCCTGTGACCTTAGTGACGTCATAAATGAAGTCGCCTAACTTTAAGAATGGAAAAGTGAATGCTGGGGCTTGTAAATATTGTATAAAATCGCGAATTAATGTGCTTGAGACAGCTTTAGATGGCTCCCGGCGCCAAAATAACAGCTTTCGTATTTCCCAATTGATTAATAATCGTGAGGTTGCGTGACCGACCTGACTTCAGGTGACTCTGAAGAAAAATACGATATAGCTACATACAATTTGTGAGGCCTCTGGGAGATAGTACTAGATCATATAAGCTTCATTCCCCGTTGAAAAGTCCCCTGGCACGAAGGATGCTGCGACGTCGCGACATTTTGGGACCTTACAGAGGTTCACTTTTGACGTCATTGGTCAACGGCCTGACCTTAACCTTCGCACTAACGATGTTCGACACTAGGAGGGTGTCGAACAGACCTCCTACCCTCAGTTTTTCGCAAATAACTCTCGCAAAAAGCGGCTGATTACGACGGAACTTTTAGTACCCTCGAGTTTTTTAATATTACGCCTACCCCATAATTTGTATGACCCTGACTCAAAAGACCTTTGACTTGTGACCTGTTTTCCGAGACCATGTTTGGCCGGAATCGCGTTTTGGCGTATTTCGAGTAGAGCGCGTTTTATTGTCTTTTTGTGGCTTTAAGCGATCAAACATGTGAAAGGATGTTGATCCCATGGATTCTAGTGGGTATCAAGGTCACGTGAAGGTCATTCAGGTCACTGACCTTTGATGACCTTTGTTCACTCTTTCGAGTTTCACATGTTTCAAGGATAGATTTAGGAGTTGATTTCGCATTTAGAAACCGTTTGAACATTTAAGAAGTATAAACCATGGATGACCAACCATTTAAAAAATAGCATGAGGAAAAGGGACAGACTTTTTAGACTTGCACAAAAACGACAGACAACCTTGGACTGGGACTTATGGAGACAGCAGAGGAATTATGTAACCTTTATAAACAAACAACAACGGAAACTTTACATCCAAACAACAGCTGACAAACTATTGAACCTGAAGCACAATCCATTTAAGTACCACAAGACATTGAAGACTCTGACAGGAAACAGACACAGAGCAAGGATTCCACCTCTGGACAATACTGACGGAAACACAGTAACTGACGAGCAACAAAAAGCTGACCTTTTGAATAACTTCTTTGCCTCTCAAACACAACTTGACAACACCCCAATGTTACCAGGCCCAGAACCGAACACAAATCCAACATTGGTACCAACGTTAAGTAATATTATTGTGGAAAAAGAAGAAGTCCTTAAACTCCTCAATACATTAGATATGCATAAATCCACTGGTCCTGACAAACTGCCTGCCAGAATACTAAAGCTGTCTGCTATCTTAATATACGAACCTCTCACTAAGTTGCTAAACAAATCTCTAGAAACTGCAACATTTCCCCGCTCATGGAAAATTGCAAATATCACTCCCATCTTCAAAAACAAAGGTTCTGCATCAAATCCGATCAACTATCGCCCCATCAGCCTCCTTTCATCCCTATAAAAAAAAATGGAACGAATCATTTTCAACAGGATATATGAACATATTACGACCAATCGACTTCTCTCTGACAAGCAGAGTGGATACCGACCTCACCACAGCACTCAACTCCAACTAGCCCACATTACACACAACATGTACAAATCACTTGACCAGGGACAACACTTTATGACAGTATACCTTGACATCAGTAAATATTTTGACAAAATATGGCACGCTGGACTTCTTTATAAATGCAAAACGGACTTCCACATTACTGACAAAGTGCACGACTGGCTCAAATCATATCTTACTGACAGACAACATATGGTAAAAATAGGAAATTCAGCATCGACCCTACAGACAATAAATACCGGATGTCCACAAGGCTCAATTCTTGGACCTTTACTAGCAATCCTATACCTTAACGGACTAGCCGACAAAACAGAAAATACTGCTTTGCTTTACGCTGACGATATTTCACTTTTTTCACCATATACCTCACACAACAAACTCAATGTGCAAAATTCCATGCAACGCGACCTCAACCTTATTGAAGAGTATGGAAGACAGTGGGCCATCACATTCAGCCCTGCAAAAACTGTCTGTCAAACCTTCAGCAACAACCCTTCCCGTCCCTTGTTAACCCTGACTTTTGCTGGACAGACAATACCAATGACTGACTCACACAAACATTTGGGACTGACTTTTTCAAGTGACCTTAGATTCCACAAACACGTTAATGAAATAATACGAAAAGTAAACACAGCACTAAGCCCACTCTATGCAATTGCCCCCTTTCTGCCACGCCCTGTTATAGAGAAGATATACTTGACGTATGTACGACCACACTTCGACTATTGTGACGCCATTTTTGACGGACATCTGACGGCTTATGACGAACGAAGACTTGAGACATTACAAAACCGTGCCGCAAGGCTTATTACAGGAGCATACTTTAGCACTTCCAACGACAAACTTAGACTAGAACTTGGCTGGGACCGACTAACAACGAGACGAGAAATTCACCGATTGACGCTACTTTGGCACCTTTACAAATGTATCTCTGTCCCAGAGTACATAAAAACAGAACTTCCCAATCGCCGACACGCTGACACCACCAGAACATTAAGAAACTCGACCTCACTTACCTTACCTCAAAACAAAACCACACAGTTTCAAAAGTCATTCTTACCCAACACCGCTAGGAAATGGAACAAGCTACCAGCACACATAAGGTCTCAGGAAACCCAACACACATTCAAGAGAGAGCTCGCGGAAGCACTTGGGGCAAAGAGGCCACCACAATTTAATACAATGGGCAGTAAACGTGGGAACACATTACACACACAACTCAGATTAGGGAACTCGGGGCTAAACGCACACTTATTTAAAATACAAAAACATCCTCATCCACACTGCCGGTGCGGTCACAAAACAGAAACTACTATGCACTTCACAATACACTGCCCACTATACACGACAATCAGACAAAACCTTTTCCAAAGCATATCAACTGTACTTGGTAGGAACTTCAATCACCTCACATCTACTGAACAACACGATACACTCATATACGGCACTAACACTAACACATTGAACTGCTCCCGGAGGGTAGCGTTCCTTTTCCAAAAATACCTATTGGACACGAAACGGTTCTAATAATTCATAAATGTACTGAACGGTTCTAATGTATTCATTTCATTTCTTGTTTACTTGTTTGATTTTCCTTGGTTGGAGCTCGGTATTACTTTCAGTCGCTGCTCGATATAATGGCCAGGACTAAGCTAACATGACCAAACCGGGTGGGGGATGGTGCCTAGTGATAGGCTGTGGGCCTTTGTGCCATCTCCCCATAACACCACTGTCGACAACTTTGTCTCTAAATAAATGGTTGTTGTTGTAAGTAGTTTTGGCTCCCTCGTAACATGTGACCTGACCTGACTTGACGCGACCTGGCCTAATGCACGAAAACATCATCTGTGATCAAAACTAACTTGAATTTCGTGATCAGCACCCCGCAAAACCCTGTAACAGCTTCACTTTACGAAGCTCTAACAGGTCCCGATTCCCCGACTTTCAAGTTATATTGACCTGTCAACCAATGACTCAGGACCTTAAAATTGGGTATCATCGGCCTCCTCTCGTCACGGGCAACACGCTCTTTTTCCGCGAAGCTCTAGCTCGATCAGGGGCTGAACGGCAAAGGGGTCCAACGGACCCTCCTCCACCCCCCTTTACGAAAGACGCTGGCAAAACACCAATATGGGCGAGGGTGAAAATACAGCTGCTGTCATAAAAATTCAGCTTGAATCAAAGGTCATGCTTGCCAAATTTCAGCTCTCGCAGCTATCAACAAAAATAAACATGTGGAGGCGGCACCCGCCTCCCCGCCCCCCCCCCCCTCTCCTCTCGGCCACTGCCAGCGAGGTTTGAAGCGTATTATACGCATTACAAAGCATCATATCAAGATGACACACCCCAGCAGCCATATGCACTGAACAAAAACTTATTACCTACGCTAGTCTATCGGCACCATAGCACATGGTCGAGACTGTCGTCAGCCACGGACGCAACCCTCTGAGCCCGTTGACTGCGGGTGACCTTGACATGTCAAGCCTGATTGGCGGCCGGCCGCTGTCGTGCGGTCGTTACACACGGAGGGGAGGGAGACACAAAGCTCTACGTTATAGCTGACCTCTGACCTTTCCCTGCGCCCTGGTCACTGACCCCGCTCCATGTCGCTGGGCGGTGGCATGGCGGTGGAAACCGGTTCTAGCCTCTACACATGCCACCATTCTAACCCTCCCCTCCCCACGCTACTACGCGGCGTGGAGTACGCTCGTGCGTAACTGGGCGGAGCAAGGGGTCACGCGATACAGGGGCGGAACTGGTTGCCCTCCCGCTCGCCGAGCGACCAACGACTAATACCCTGGAGAACCGTACATTGGTCTCTTTGGAGACCATACGTTGGTGTACAGTGGGTCTATTTAAGATCTTCAGAGCCACCACGTGGCGCTACGGTCGGGGTAGGGCGAGTCCAAATCCCGAGGGAAGTGAGGTCACCGGTCATTGTGGGGGAAGGAGGGAGGGGGAGTGACGCGCTGCTATCGCGGCGTGGAGCGTGCGTAGCGCCGGGAGTGGGCCGCCCGCCACTGCCCGCGGCTGAGGGGAGGGGATGCTGGTTGCGGGTGCGCTCACTCAGGTATGGTGGTATCCTGTTCATGTGAAGCCAGCAAGAATGCGACTGAATGGAGTAGTTATCTCAAACAAACTGGGAAGCGAGAGGCAATGCCTTAAACTTGCAGCAAAAATGTTATCCAATGATAATTGAAATCTAGGACCTATATTATTTCACTGACCGTCGCCAGACTCAAGACTGTGAAGGGTGGTAGTGCACCCGGCCTAGACGTCATGTTCGGCGTGGTGCAGGGCAGTATAGTCGGACCGTTGATGTTTCTTTTATTCATGAACGATATCCAATGTTTCTTGTCTGAATCGTGTAAACTTGTCTCGTATGCGGATGACACGCAGCTCATTCACAGCGCGCTCCCCGACGCAAACGGTATCACGAGTCTACGCTCTGTTGTTGAGCTTGACTTGGCGTTGTTTTCGCGATGGTGCCAATGTAACGGCCTCAAAATCAACCCGTCTAAAACAGAATTCATCGTTCTCGGCACACCAGCACAAACGCGATAAGTCAGTGACATTAGCGTTACTTTTGGAAACGCCCACCTTCGCTCTTCTGACTACGTCAAAATTTTAGGCGTCTTTTTAGACAAGAATCTGAGCTGGGATAAGCAAACGGGCAATATCACGCAGCGTTGCTTTGGCTCTCTCGTCACCATCAACAAGCTGAAGCATATTCTCCCCTGTTCCACCACCAAAACTTTGATCGAGTCCCTCGTCTTTCCACACGTCCGATATTGTCTGCCGGCTTGGGCCCCCGCCTCGTCTGTCCAGCGTAAGCGTATTGACAAAGTTATTAACTTCGCTGTGAGAGTAGTCACCGGGAAGCGTAAACACGATCACGTGACCGAGTCACGCAGGAGTCTCGGCTGGCTAAACTTCCACCAAACTCTGTACGTTCGCGACTGCATTCGCATGTACCGTATCATTCACGAGACAGACGGGCCGGGTGCCATCAGAGAGCTTGTAAGACGCCGATCCGAGATATCTCACCGATCGACCAGAGCGACGGAAGATGGCACCATTTTACAGACAAACACACCGGCCTGTCCACGGCTAGAACTTACAAAAAAGACCTTCCCATACCGAGCAGTGACGGCGTGGAATTCCCTACCAGCTCCAGCGCGTCACTCCACGAGCCTGCGCAGCATGAAAAAGCTAGCAAAATCCTTCGCATGCGGCCTATCTGGACCCGGCGGCGTACAACAATGAATTAGACCGATAGCTATGAGCTAAATGAATCAGCTATGTGCTCTGCTTTTACCCATTGCTTTTAATGTGTGCGCTTGTGCGGTTTTACAATGTGTTTCATGAATGTATGTTACGATCTTTTATGCATTGTACTGACACAGCGATAGAAAAGCCAGTGTATGGATTTCGCCAAGATTCGCAATAAATAAATAAATAAATAAATATTTTCAGTCGGTATTTTCATGATGTCCTAGGCTTTCTAAATGTTTATTCAGTTGCATAATTTCTTTCATTCTTTGGCACACTCAGCCTTGATGGGTTTTTATCGGGTCAAAAAGAATCACGAGTTGAAATGGGTCCAGAGAAACGACAAAACAAAATTAATGAAACTCAGCAAAACATTTATATAAATATATATAGGTGCGACAATTTTGAGTTTTGACATTGTTAAGAGGATATCGGGGAGAGATAACTCACCGTGGTTGTCAGTGTTGCAGTAGAAGGAAAGGTTTTGATTAGTGTCTAGATAAAACCGGAGCCGGGTGGGAGTGGGACTCGAACCCACGACATCGCACTCGGCACACAAATCACCCAGCCCCAACGCTACGAGCACCTGTCGTCATGCGCCCCTGCGCAGCTTGCTGGATAGTGTTTCGGCAAAAGTTGTTGGATGGATGTCTGACGTCTGTGAATGTCACGAGGCCAAGGCCGAAGGTAAATGAGGGAGCCGAACCAAGTTGGACCGGGTTGAATCAGGCTGGACCGGGGTCTAATACCCATTACCCAATCACGGTCGTACAAAACAGAAGTTAGTTTCGGGTCATATTTTTGAAAATGTTTTTATTGTTTTTAACTTATCTTAGCTTATAGTTTTTTAAGTCGAAAGTTTATACTAGAGATGCCCTTTTTGAACCCGCGAACCCGCTTTCTGCGGGTTTTCAAAACCCGCAGGGGTTTTGGCGGGTTTGAGAAGCAAAACTTGTCGTGTGGCGGGTATTTGGCGGTCAGACTTAAGAACCTAAATTTTTTTTTATTTTTTTTTTTTAAGATGCAAAACACAATGCCAAGTGCATTTGCTCAGGTTAACAATACAACATTCATCAAAACAACTTTTAAAACAGAACCAAATATAAAAATATATCAAGGAAGCACATTTCAAATGCAAAACTGAAAACAACCAGCAATAGCATCCACAGTCTGGCAATGACCAAACCAGGGTACAAGCAATAAACTACTAAGCATAAATAAATGCTGATGAAAGCATTCCATAAAACATAAAAGACCCTGAAAGCAAACTTATAGGAAGCTGAACTGAAGTCTATGTGCACTGTGCAGTGTGCACTAGATATACATTATGGAAGAACCCAGACTTAAATGAGATGTTGAAAATCAGAGCAAATGCCACATGTTACTTTATTTGCGTCTGGTCGGCATAAAAAAGAGCTATCAGCTAAACAAAATTTGATGCAAATTCATTGATTACCTATCCTACTCTATGTTCTGTTCCACCCTATATTACGAAAATAACACACCAATCACCCTTACAAAAAATCAAAATATAGACTGGCCGGCCCAAACATAACGCAATACAATACTGGCGCACTTCCGACATTCTGACAAGGATGGGCATTTGACTGCGTCAATTTTGGTCTCTGAGGTGAAGGAAAGCTGTCATTGATGACGCAATAATTTTCAATCAGTTTTTCTGTCTTGGTTTTTGAATGCCTCAAAATAGCAGTTATACATGTTACAAAACCACGTAGCTGGTCGCATTTATTTCTTTTGTCTTTTTACGTCCTTATCATTTGTATGCCGACAGATGACCAGCCGGAGAGCATTACCAAGACCATCTATAAAATCATTACATTTAATTTAGTATTTACTGTCTCTTTATTTCTAAACCGGTGATTAACCTCTAAATTGTAAAACTTTAGCTGTTGTGTAAAATAATTTAATCAGAATGGCACATGAATATGCATTATACAACAGTGTTTTCGCAACAAGTTCGACTAACTACGGCCGCAATAATTTAGTCGCTGTAACATTCCTTCATCAGCTGTTGGTGACGCTTCTGACGCATGTTTCCAGAAATGCGTGGTTCATTGGTGGTTAGTTGCAAGGCCATATATGTTATTATAGTTGGTTTTTGCTGGGATTTTGCATGATTTGTTTTATGTGTAGATCGACTGGATACTCATTATTCACTGTGTCACTATTTATTTTTAACTGGAAATCGCATATCTTTTTATATCAACATTCATTTTGATAACAATATCATTCCAGAGGCCTAACATTGAGAGGGAGCCAGAGTGAAATTTTGATCCTCAGCCAATGCTGAAGGGTAAGGTGAGAGAAAGATTTTACTGAACTCTTCAGAAAGGAATTTCAAATGTATTGATGCATTATTCATTTTCCACTATCCAGTGTGCACTTCCTGAGGACTTAGCATAGCAATTTCAAGTCCTTACTATTTGTTTGGCTGTCTTTTTCTGCACAGCAATGAAGCAAGTAAGGTTTATATAGCTCTAGCATTGACTCAGCTGTATTTTTTTCTTGCAAAAGTATGTTTTTAAGATTGCGGGTTTTTTGCGGGTTCGGCTCAGACAAAATCAGCTTGCGGGTAGTTGTGGTTGGGCAAGGGGTAGCTGCGGGGCGGGGCGGGTAATGAAATTGCAAATTTGGGGCATCTCTAGTTTATACACAAAAATGCGATACTCATCTACTTTTGACTTTTCTTCATCTCTTTTAGCGACTAAATTTGGCCTTAGTCCGATGTGACCCGTCTTACAAAAAAAGAAAAGAAAGAAGAATCGCCGGCCATGACAATGATTCGCCCAAAGGCGCTCTACGCAAGAAACACCAGCCAGTCCAAAAATGGCGAACGATCTTTCTGGTGCTGGATTTATCTACAATGAAAATTTCAGGATATATCAATAATCTTAATCCTTTGAGCTACTGGACGCTCGGAGCCTTCGCTAGCATTCCACTGCTAGCTGCATTACCAACATCTCTATCATTACTAACAATCAGGGGCGTAACCACGCTAGAAAAAATGGTGCGGACAAACTCATAGCAGGGGCATTCCACGATAGATCGTACCAGTCCCGTCACCCTCATCTCTCAGATTTTAATGACAATCGGTCCTAGGGGTAATCATAGGCCCAAAAGACGCCTGGCAAAATATCAGACTTCTCAGATCAAAACTTTTTGAGTTATATTGCATTATATTTTTTAACTTCGGTTTGTAACGGTGAGTTTGATGGCCTATAACTCAATAACGGGTTATGCAACCAACAAACGGGAAACAACACTAAGCTTGCGATGAACCAAAAAATGATATTACTTTTTAAAAATTCTAAAGAAAAATTTTGATTGTTGAACAAAAACCTTAATCTTTTTTCATTTGCCTTTAATGACTTTTGGGACCAAAATTTTTCACATTTTTATTTTTTCAAAATAAACTTCATCTCATTGCAAATCGACATGCAAAAAATTAGAAAGGTGTTCTTTCTATAAGTTCCTCATTTTCCCGCAAACAAAATGGGTTTCGGAGGGGTTGATACGACCCCAGAACGCCGTTTCGCTTCTAATAGAGGTAGAGCCTCGCGGAAAAAACGAGCGTGTGTGCCGTTACAAGTCGCAGCGATTGGTACCCAATTTTAAGGTCTCAGGTTAACTGGTAGCGTCTTAGGTCAGGTCAAGTGACTGAAGTTACGGGTTCGGTTTTTAGTAAATAACTTCGCAAAAAAATGGCCGCAGAGCCGCGATTTTGTTATCATTGTGTTCGTCTAGCTCAGGTGCGTCGAATGGTATACTTTTTGTTAGGGTGAGGTCAACTTAAGTAGTTGACCTCGGGTCAAGGTCAGGTCAGAGCCCCTCAGGTCACGAAGCTGGGCAAAGGGTATCATATGGCATATCATTCGATTCGGAAGGTCTTCTCGAGTCCATTGGTGGCTTTCCCGACTCTCTAGCTCAATTTGATCGGGAGTTATTCACGAAAAACTCGTACGACCCTAGTGACGTCATAAATGACGTCACGCAAGGCTAATAATGCAAAAGTGAAGCATTGGACTTTGCAAGGAGTGCATGAAATCACGATACCATGTACGTGAGATAGTTTTATATCATTCTCGGCGCCAAAATAACATATTTTATATTTCCCCATTGACTTATAACAGTGATGTCACGTGACTCATGTGACCTTCAAAAATTCCCAGATATACAAATTGTGAGACCTCTGGAGGACACCATGTATGCGTCCTGTAACTTTCATCTCGGACAGCTATGGTCATTGGCGTCCAAAACAATGTCAGAACCAAGCAGCCTTTTTCACTCTCGCGCTTATAGGAAAGAGGGTTGGATGAACCCTCTTTTCATTTTTTTAGATGATTCAGACTTCAATTGAAATATCGGTAACCCGTGATGTCATTAGGCAGCTTTACCAAGCCATTTGTAAGCTCCCCTCCCGAAATCACTATTCGAGACCGTTATCGTGGCGCAAAATAAATACATTTATAGAAAGAACACATTCCTAATTTTTTGCATACTTCTTAAAAATGAGCCAAATATCTTTTAAAAGAAAATAAAAATTCCAAAAAATTTGGTCCCAAAGTTTCAAAAATACAAATGAAAGAAAACTCGATATGTCAATTATAAAAAAAAACATTTTTCAAAATTTCAAAAATACATATTAATCTCTGTTTCATTGCAAGTTCAATGCTATATAGCATTTGGCATTTGAATAGTCCGTCTTAGTGTTACAGCCCGCCAAACACAGCGCTGCAAAGCAAGATCCAAAAAATGTTATACACCATAACTCAAAAAATAATTATCTGATAAGCCTGAAACTGTTACAGGTGGATTCAGCGCCCCTGATTACCCCTGAGACCAATTCTCGTCAAAATCCGAGAGATGAGGGTGTCAAATTGGAAAAAAGTGGTACGATCTATCGTGGAACGCCCCAGCGGGCGCCATCCTTCGAGGGGGCGCCATCGCCTATAAGGGAAATGGGGTGCAAAAGAGGGGCACCCTCATGTGAAAGCGGGGCAGTGGCGTAGCCAGAGGGCCAGGGTGAACGTTTCCCCCTTCAAGTTTAGGGGGACCGGGCCCGAGGTGCCCTGCGACGCCAATTGGCCGCTGGGGGTCCATGCTAGTCATAATTCAACTCAGAAGGGCCCCACAGGGCTCGCAAGAGCACCTCATGGCAACTAAGTAGCCAGAGCTAATCTCCAAAAGGGACCCACGCCGGCTTCTAAGGGCCCCTTGCCGGCCTCTGAGCCAGGGTCCCTTTACCGGACTCTGAGGACCCTTGCCGGCCAATTAGGGACCAGCAGCTCTAAGGATCCCACACCCGCCTGTGATGGCCTCACCACAGGTGGCGGAACGGGGGGGGGGGCACCGGGGCACCGTGCCCCCTTTGATTTTGGCATTTTAACATTAGCCCTATGGGCGTTGCATGGAAAGAATGGGACCAAAAGTCGGCAGTGCCCCCCTTAACTGAAGGTGTTCCGCCGCCACTGGGCCTCACATCAGTTTCTCTTAGGGCCCCATAACGGCGACTGTGAGGGCCTTCACCGGCGTCTCTAAAGGCCCACACCGACGTCTCTGGGGGTCCCATGGCCCACACACCCAACTCTGAGGGCGTACACCAGTGCCTTTCAAGAGGCCCTACATCAGCAATTCTGAGGGCCCCACCCACGCTTATGACTATCAAGGTCTCAGGGGGTTCTGAGAGTACCATGCCGGTCTCTAATGACCCTACAGGGCTCCTTGAGGCACCGCCAACTTTGTTGGCATATGAATGGCTTATGGTCTGCAACAGCAGAGCTGCTGTTGCAGAGCAGCTCTGTTGTGGGGCCTTTAGAGCTCTCTAAAGGCCCCACTTTAGAGCTCTCTAAAGGCTTTAGAGCTCTCTAAAGGCCCCACATACGCCTGTGATGGCCCTTTTCTAATGTTTGAAAGCCCCACAACGGCGCTTGTGAGAGCCCTCACCAGCGACTGTGAAAGCCCCATACCGGCACCCCTGAGGACGGGTCGTCCCACACCAGAGACTCTTAACCCGCGCCCGGCTGGGGGTCCTGGATTTCCACGCCCTGCTGAGGGGGGGGGGTGTCTGATGAACACCCCCCTTCTAACTCGGCTCCTGGGCCACGTAGCGATACGCGGAAGGCGGCGTTCGAAAGAGCGTCAAAAATGATGAGGAAATCACTTCGATCAATTTTTTGGTCAGGTCAAAGGTCAGATCACCAGAGGTCATTGAAGGCAAAATTTCGCCGATTTCCAGGTCGAAAGTCGACAATTTCCAAGATGTCAACGCATAACTCGGGAACCAATAGAGCTACAGCGCCGCGGAAAAGCGTATTCGATAGCCCTATTAACGCTCTTTCTGAGTAATTCTCTCAGATTTGACCCAACGTCAACGGTTTTGCCTGCAGGGGGCAAAAACTGCAAAAATAGCCGATTTTTTTTCGGAAACAGTTTTTCTGTAATAACTTTTGACCCAAGCCTTGCACGAGCTTACAGGCATCGTGTTCCTCTCGTCAAGACGCATCGAGTGAACTATAACTTGACCTTCAAAGAGCAACTTGAAAATTTGACCTCAGGTCAAGGTCATGACCTGACCTGAAAGGGTCATGTTGCATATCAGTCGACCCGTATCGTCGAGCTGAGTACATCTAATGCGTTTTCATCGCTCTAGCATGCCTCTATCAAAAGTTATTTGCGAAAAACTGCTAGATACCATACGTGACCTAAGATGACCTCAGGGCATAAACAGGGGTCACAGACACCATTTTCATGTTCAGTGTGTCTAAACCACTTGTAATTCAGTGTTTGGGAGTGTTTATAATGTCTTTCGTCCAAAAGAGGCGCATTTCAATTTTCTCCCATTGACTTATAATGGCGAGGTCGCAAAATTGACCTGACCTTAGGACACCGATATCAAAATTCTGAGATATACATTTTGTACGTGCTATTACTCTTAGCAATCGCTGAAAGTTTCAAAATGATCGGTCACTCGCTTTCTCATAAACATCTAACTTACTATTCTAACAGAATCCGTCTGTCTGTGAGTGTGTGAGTGTGTGTGTCCGCCACGCCGTGTAGTGGGTTCAATTTGTTACGGCTACAGGGCAGACGGTACGGCGTAGGGGGTTGAAATTTGCACACCTTCTAGATGACAGAGCGGGCCAACGCCTTTTCTAGGTTTCGACTCGCTGGGGTGCACGATTCGCGCGTGGGGCGCGCTGGAAGAACGCCAATGGAATTTTGATCGGTTCGTAGATCTTCATTGAGAGCCGGGGTCGACAAACTTTGTGGACTAAATGCATGCCGATCGGTGGCGGGTGCCTCGCATTGGCGGATGGTGAAATTGATTTTGATAAATGGTGGCGAAATAATGTGTTGATTGTTGCTAAATGGGTATAGTTTGTGATAAGATTTTACAAATGAACCGCGTTTGCCGCAATGCGTCACATTGGTCACAGGGCGTCATTTTTGCCGCAAATCGCACAGTTTTGTCAAATATGGTCCGATATGGGTGCAATTTGGTGCAAGGATGCATGCTCAATCGCTGGGTGAAAATGCGCCGCGTTTGTAGCAATGCGCCACATATGCCACAAAGCGCCATTTCCGACAAATACGATTAAGCGTAATGGAATGGCACGAATAGGGGCAGGGCTGGGAACACTTTTAAAGTCTGATTTTTTGTAATACTTATTGCCGGATCCTGTGACCTGACATGACCCAGTGGTAGGTAATGGTAGTGGTAGTGATAGGGGTCGTGGTAGTGGTAGGAGGTATGGGTAGGGGTAGGTGTAGTGGTAGGGGTAGTGGTAGGGGTAGGTGTAGTGGTAGTGGTAGGGGTAGTGGTAGGGGTAGTAGTAGAGGTAGTAGTAGGGGTAGTGGTAGGGGTAGTGGTAGGAGTAGTAGTAGGGGTAGGGGTAGTGGTAGGAGTAGTAGTAGGGGTAGGGGTAGGGGTAGGGGTAGGGGTAGTGGTAGGGGTAGTGGTAGGGGTAGTGGTAGGGGTAGGAGTATGGGTAGGGGTAGGGGTAGATGTAGTGGTAGGGGTAGTGGTAGTGGTAGGGGTAGTGGTAGGGGTAGTGGTAGGGGTAGTGGTAGGGGTAGTGGTAGGGGTAGGGGTAGTGGTGGAGGCAAAAGCAGAACAGTGGCCCGGGCTGATCCCAGCGGACGAGAGGTGACCTATGTGACCTGGCCTGACCCAAAGTGACCGAGGCTGACCCCTTTGACCCGTCTTGACCCTGTATCACCCAAATTTCATCCAACAACGCCCTCAGAACAGTTCTTTTTTTAAATTCTCTTCACGTGTTCCGTCCATATCTATGCTCCTAGACGACACATCGACATGAATCAAACACCATTCGAAAGCAAATTGGCTGGTGCTGTATTTTTTTTCTACCACGCAGCAAAGCAAGTGGCGCAGCCGCTTGTCTATATTACTATTTGAGGAGGGTGCGTCTGTCCGTTACCGAGGTCCCGACTTGGTGGTGCTTTGCGTGGACTACAGGCCAGACCGTTGCACCTAGCCCGGTGAAATTTGCACAACTTATAGATCAAAGATGCGCGACGTGCCTTTGAGGGGTCTCAGCTCGATCGGGTCGTTAGTGAGCGCGTGACGCGTGCCCAAAAAGTGCAAATTCGCGTCATAGACTTTACATGTATAAATCGGCGTGCGAAATCGGGCGAAAACGGCTAATTTTGGCCGACACGGGTCCAGTCCCCGTGCAATATCTTGGTGACCAGGGATCCGACCGGCACGGGGAAAACAGCATCGTGTACAGAATTGAACGGGCTATTGAATGGTGTGCAATGCAGAGGATAGCACGCGCCACGTGCACCGGAGAGGGCACTTTTATTTGAAAAATTGCGATCTTTGAGGGATTTTGGAATTAATCTTATTTTTAGGTGACCGTTAAATGGAGCGAGTTGAATCAACGCCTATTTGCAAGAGAAAGGTACCGCCTCTCATATAAAAATTGTGAAAAGCTGATTGATCCAAATCAAGGTGGTGCAAATCACAGGAGAAAATGGTGTTTGTCAATTTTGTGCCACTTTATTAATCACACGGGGTTTGCTGCATAACCTGATACCTTTGGCAATTGAATATGGTACCATTGGATAGAGCATTCAATTCTGTCCAATATTCACTCTTCATTTTTGCATGATTAGCAACAGTATCCTTAAAAATGTAAATGTTCCAAACCATTACATTGTCATTTTTAGCGAAATTCATCGATGACTTCACGCCAGTTTTCGAATCATTCTAAAGTAGAACGCATGATAATACGACACGGGCACCTCGATGCGATGTATCTTTTTTTTTGTTTTATTACAAAGTGCTTGGCCGTCGAAAAGCAATCGAACCAAATCTATATTACTATTTGAGGAGGGTGCGTCTGTCCGTTACCGAGGTCCCGACTTGGTCGTGCTTTGCGTGGACTACAGGCCAGACCGTTGCACCTAGCCCGGTGAAATTTGCACAACTTATAGATCAAGGATGTGCGACGTGCCTTTGAGGGGTCTCAGCTCGATCGGATTGATAGGGAGCGCGTGACGCGTGCTCAAAAAGTGCAAATTCGCGTCATAGACTTTACATGTATAAATCGGCGTGCGAAATCGGGCGAAAACGGCTAATTTTGGCCGACACGGGTCCAGTTCCCGTGCAATATCATGGTGTCCAGGGGTCCGACCGGCACGGGGAAAACAGCATCGTGTACAGAATTGAACGGGCTATTGAATGGTGTGCAATGCAGAGGATAGCACGCGCCACGTGCACCGGAGAGGGCACTTTTATTTGAAAAATTGCGGTTTTTGAGGGATTTTGGAATTAATTTTATTTTTAGGTGACCGTTAAATGGAGCGAGTTGAATCAACGCCTATTTGCAAGAGAAAGGTACCGCCTCTCATATAAAAATTGTGAAAAGCTGATTGATCCAAATCAAGGTGGTGCAAATCACAGGAGAAAATGGTGTTTGTCAATTTTGTGCCACTTTATTAATCACACGGGGTTCGCTGCATAACCTGATACCTTTGGCAATTGAATATGGTACCATTGGATAGAGCATTCAATTCTGTCCAATATTCACTCTTCATTTTTGCATGATTAGCAACAGTATCCATAAAAATGTAAATGTTCCAAACCATTACATTGTCATTTTTAGCGAAATTCATCGATGGCCCTCAAAAGACTTCACGCCAGTTTTCGAATCATTCTAAAGTAGAACGCATGATAATACGACACGGGCACCTCGATGCGATGTATCTTTTTGTTTTCTTACAAAATGCTTGGCCATCAAAAAGCAATCGAACGAAATGGATATCTACCAAGCAAATCGACACAGACCAACCCAATACCCACGGGTCAAAAAATCCCCCTTCGCGTTGCGGAGCACGCGGGTAACCCTAGTGGATACCAGCCAAATCGACACAGACCAACCCAATACCCACGGGTCAAAAATAACCCTTCTTCGCGTTGCGGAGCACGCGGGTAATCCTAGTTTTTCACTATTACTGGTTACGAGCGAGCGAGCGCAGCGAGCGAAGCGAGTCTTTTCAATATAACGGAAAAATCTCAGTATGAGCGGCCCGGCCAGGCCCGGCCTGCTTATATCTCAGCAACCGCTGGACCGATTGGCCTGCGGTCTTTTTTGCTGGGTAGCTCGATCCCTTCTTCCCCGTAATTGACTACTTTTGATGCATCTCAGTGACCGTCGTGGCACGTGCCACGTGAAAAGTCAAGGGTGTTCAAGCAGTTTATCATAAGTTATGGTTTTGAGAGGCCCATACCTCAGCAGCGGCTTGAGCGATTGTCTTGCGGTAATTTTATAGAGTAGCTGCATCCCTTCTACCAAAGATCGGATACTCTTGATCTATGTGAGTGACCCCCACTGCACGTGCAAAATACTAAAGAAGAGGTGCCAAATTTGTTCCCATTTCAGTAACTCCGTAATTACTGGGGCGATTTCGCTGAAACTTGGCATACAGGTAGGCACCCACCAGGCAATGCATTCCCATGTGTTGCACTTAGGGTGCCACTGCACGTGCGCACGTGCAGGGGGCGTTTCCAGATCTCGAGAACGGCTGGGCCGATTGCGCTCAAATTTGGTACACGGTTGGGGACCGGTTAGTAGGCTGCCGTCCAAAAGTCATTTTGGACCCCGTTTGCACGTGCGCACGTGCAGAATGCCGCTTCCAGATCTCAGGAACGGCTGGGCCGATTGCGTTCAAATTTGGCACAACGCTAGCGACCGGTTAGAAGGGTGCTTTGCACAAGCCCGTTGGAAGTACCCTCTCGCCCTTCCGCACGTGCAGGGCTCACTATCTCGCTCGCTCGTGTATAGCAGAATAGTGATTTCAAGTTTACTAATCACTGTTGTCCTCTGTCTCATAAACAAAAGTGATAAGTAATAAGTAAAAGAGTAAGATTTCGGAACTCGGTAACGCTTGAAAACGAGTCATGGGACCTCCGTGTGGAAGATATCTTTTTAATTTTATTTCGATCGTCGAAATGCGATAGACACCGTTGCAGTTCTGGCTATATATCTTGGTAACAAGACCAATGATCGGCACAGGACCAACATCTACGTATCGATAATTGAACGAGCTATCAAATAACATCGATTTATGCCCCGAAGGCATCAGCGAATGTTTGAGAAATCACGCGATTTCGAGATAATTGGCGCAACTACATATTGTTTTCGATGGAAGGGGTCAGAGAGTTTTTAAGGCGGGCCCCCAACCCCATGTCACACCAATTTTAAAAATATTTCAATATTCCGTGCACTTCTTGTCATTAAGGGATCACTGTAAGCATGTTGGCTTTGACTTTTAACGTTTTGAACTGGCCCGAGCTCAATTTTTTAAGGATGACATCTATTTTGTTGAGACTTTCGTTTGGTCATTGATTTTCTTCAGTACCTGATTCATTAACGGACAACGGCAGGGGAAAGGAAAACGGCCCACCCTGGTTGTTTGGATTGTATTTTCCTTAGCTCGGCTTGCCTAGACCGTAAAAAACTGTACGACGTACGTAGCTTAAAAATATGCACATATAATACTTAAAAGATCCGTTGCATGTAGTTCGTTGTAGTTATTAAACATCCGCATGAGTGTATCAAAGTTTACAAACATGCAGCCACGCATACACTTGCGCAAGTATCTACGACACATGGGCAAGAAAAGCGATATTCTACAAGCCACCGAATGTTTCAATGAACTCGTACCGACGCTCCCTGCCGCGGTTTAAGTTGCTACTTGCTCATCGGTCCTCTCCCTTCACACTGCACACAGTTGGTTATTTGAACAGATAGCTTTGATAGCTGACAAGATACCTACCAATCGTTGTCGATGGCTGCCGAAGTGCCTATCTGGCATCTTAAAAGGTACTGGCAGCGACTGCCGTACTTATTCAGAGCTGCTTGTAGGTGGGCCTATAGGAGAACACCGCACACAATTGCCCGAGTGGATAGCACCGCTGTAAAGTAACACATAACTCCGCCGACTAACCGGCACAGCCATAGGAGACCCAGAAGTTATTTTATATATTAGTTGAGGGATATGCATCCCAATAACGTGCTTCATCTTCGCTTTTCCGAAAATGTATCGGATTTTGATGTGTTATGCCTATTTGTACAGTTTAAATCAAACCTCTTCTTGTAAAGGTTTTTGGGCTTCCTTTCAATGCGAGGGAAAATGCATAATTTCGTACGTTTGGGGCGCTGTGAGAGGGACAAATGCTCAAATTGTGCCTCTCGAACTGCCAGCGGGCACGGCGGTGAGCGATTTTGCTTTTAGTTGCATATCCGTGTACTGCACCCACAAAATATTCAGCATCGTATGAATTAGTAGGCACTCACAAGACCAATTATGTGTTCTTTTTTCTCAGCTCAGGCTCAGGTCCAAGTTAGTAGGTTGATGTTGGACTTGCATTTATTCTATGCCGACATCGGAAATGGTTCGGTTACTGAGTCTCCCTTTATTCTATTCAGTTGATGTCCTCTTGTCCGTGTGTCTTGTTCTTTTTCAATTAAATTGTCTCTCCTTAAATGAAAATCTTCACCTTCCCAGTTACTATTTTCATTGTCACGAACAAAGCTTCACTTCACATTTCCTTGCCAGAAATGCGCTTGACCTCATTCCGTTTGCCAGGATAAAGACCCAACTTTTCAAGTGATTTATCATAAGGTTTAAGCGACAGTAAATGCTTTTAATGAGAAAAATTAAGTTTGTTATTTGTCAATAAAAGGCTTACGTGGAAAACTCAGGATATGCATCAATATATAAAATGAAATAAATGCCCAAAGGAAAACTCGCAAGCTGTTTTGCAAGGTAGAGCAGAGTGAAATTTGACAGCACGAAAGCAGCATTCATTCGAAATTTTTACTATGGCACGTGCTTTTCATGTATTACAACAATCACGAATGCCGGTTGGCCCTGGTGATGTTAAAGGTAGTGTGCCAGCTTTCCTGGACCGTATGGAGTTAATGGCCTAGATAAGGAGAACCGGATTTTTAGAACTTATCCATACCTTCAAAACTCATGGAAACGTTTTAAATTCTTCAAATTTTGAGTACCCCTGTGCGAAATTCGCCCCGACGGGTTGTCGGTCGTACCCCAACCACATTTCACACCACTATGAACAATAAACGCACACACTGAAATCGCTATTACCGATATGCTCATCCAATCAAGTTTCGATAAACCCGTTCATCATCATCTCCTGCGGTTTCGAACACGCCTGTTAGGTGGTGCGGTAGACCGCGCCCAAAGCCAGGGCCCCGGTAACGTGAGGTAGCCGAGTCGGGGCAGCGTGCGCTGACCCAAGCCGGGGCCGCGCGTCCTCCCGGTGTCATGTGATAGCCCGGGGCTGCCCGCGGGGATGCGGTAGACCGCGCCCAAAGCTGCGGCCCCGGCTTGGGTCAGCGCACGCTGCCCCGACTCGGCTACCTCACGTTACCGGGGCCCTGGCTTTGGGCGCGGCTTCTGCTCATACTTTGTGGTGCGGTGGTGGTGCGTCGGGCCGCGCGCTCTGACTTCGGCCAAGAAAAATGCGTCAGCTGATCATTGTCATTTCTGCCACTTGCGTGTGGTGAAATGGGGTCATAACTTAAGAGACGGCTTTTTCATATCAATTATTTTACATAAAATCATATTTCAAACCATAAATAATGTTCGACAGCCAAATAAAAGAAACAATACCAATACAGGCTTACAGTTTAAGGCTCGACATTGTGTTGTCTACGATTAGACAGCTGATAACTCATTCCCGTACGTCAGAACTCTATAATGACCTTTGCTTATTGTCACATGTGCGCCGCATTCGCGATTGTTGCCGACGCCTGTTTGCAGCTCAGCCCACTACAATTGTTATACATATCGAAAAACCGATAAACTTTTAGGCGAAAAAGGCACTATTCCAGGCCCATTTTTGATTTTTTTTTGCGATATTAGGTAAAAACCGAAGCTTCTTATCCTAGGGAAAATAAAATGGAAAATCTTTCAAAGGTGGCACACTACCTTTAAATCTGGTTCACACATCATGCACACATCAGTATCGCACATACACACAAGTACATACACACAAGTACATGCCTACTCACATTACTACTGATTTTAGATTGATTCATTCTGCATTACTCATGAGCAATTTCAATTACAATCACGTTTACGCCGAATTTACATGTGTTTGAAAGTTTTTCCGAAAATCTTCCACAGATTCGGCTTCCATCATGCTGGGCAAAAGTTGGTTCCACTCCCTTATGGTTTTTGGGAAAAACGAGTTATGGTACTGAAGTAATCTCGACGGAAGTCTCTCTATCTTTATAGGGTGATCACTCCGTGATATTTAGCTAGGTTCACATATAATTCTACTAACATCTACTTTCATGTTGCCATGGTGTAATTTGTACAGTAAGCATAATCTCGCCTCTCTACGTCGGCTTTCTAGGGATACCCATCCTATTGTGGCCATCCATGTCAGTAACACTGCTATGTCGGTCGTAGTCATTAAGTATAAATCTAGCAGCGCGCCTTTGAACCATTTCCAGCTCATGCTTCATACCCTCTCCCCATGGGTCCCAAACAGAGCTGGCATATTCTAGATGTGGCCTAACAAGGGACAAATACATGATTTCCTTTACAGCTTGTGGGCAATCCTTGAAATTTCGCTTAATAAATCGTAGCATCTGATTCGCTTTACCAGTGACATGTTTTTTTTTATAAATTTAGTCCGAACCTTTTGATAGGAAGGATTCACAAGGACAGAACCACCGCTAAGCGAAGCTTGTTGCGGTGACCCTGTCTTCTACCCTCCGATCGCGCAATTCCGGTTCTATGGCAGAATTTAGAGTCCAAAGTTTAACGTGCGCACATAGCCGCGCACGGCTATGTTGTACATGTTGTACATAACATGTTGTACATGATTATGCCAGGTACATTTATTCGAAATATGCACGCCTAAATATTTGAACTCATTGACAACCTGAACTTCTATTCCATTCAAATAGTATCTAGGCATTGCAGCAAGTTTTTGCTTTGTCATTCTCATGATAGCACACTTTCCAACATTAATAGACATTTTCCATTTGGAACACCACCGTGGAAGCCGTATGGCTACCCATCTACGCTGGAGTACGAAAAACATCATCTCACATATTTTTATTCCGTTCTTCTTGTTCCATTGTGTTTCATCATTATTATTGTTGCTAAATACATTAAGTACTTCTCGTTTAGCAAGCGGCGCCATGATTTAAGTGCGTAGCAGCCTTCTTTATTTGTTATATTCATCTGTTTGTTATTGAATAAATGGTCTCTCTCTCTCTCTCTCTCTCTCTCTCTCTCTCTCTCTCTCTCTCTCTCTCTCTCTCTCTCTCTCTCTCTCTCTCTCTCTCTCTCTCTCTCTCTCTCTCTCTCTCTCTCTCTCTCTCTCTCTCTCTCTCTCTCTCTCTCTCTCTCTCTCTCTCTCTCTCTCTCTCTCTCTCTCTCTCTCTCTCTCTCTCTCTCTCTCTCTCTCTCTCTCTCTCTCTCTCTCTCTCTCTCTCTCTCTCTCTCTCTCTCTCTCTCTCCCTCCCTCCCTCCCCTCAGAGTTGGGTGTGTGGGCCAGGGACCCGCAGTTGCTTATGTACACATATATTACCGACTTACGATTGTCCTATTATTTGCTAGCTGGTGGCCATTGGAGACAGAAAATGTAGCGCAAAGTATAAAGGAATAACACATGTTTCCTTCTAGGATGAAGATTATGCATAATTCCTCTTACCGTCATAGATATTCTTCCAAAACTAAAATCACGCTATTTTTCTGTGCTGGCTGCCTCCCTAGGTCCCGTCCTTGGTATCGCCACTTGCTTACGCTCCCTCTACGTGAATGAAAGTCACGTGACTACTACGCGTTTGCGCTCAGTACTAACACACCTAGCCCGGGGGCCGGTCCGTAGCGGGGAGGGGTAAAACGCCAGAGCTCCAGCGCAGTGGAGGTGGCTGTGGCCCGTATCATAAAAAGGCTGGCGTACGCAAAGCGACCAACGCCGCAGTACAAGTTAAAGATAAAGTTTTCTTTAAAGTCATTGTTGAGCAAGAAATTGCAATGCTTATCGGATGTAATAAAACGGTATACAAGGTCCTGGAAAGATTGTAAAACATACTGAGGAACGTACAAATTTGTGATACAGGCCATGACCTTTCACCTTGCCTCCGGGGAGGACCGCTCAAGGAATCCACATACCGAACAAATCGAGGCCTCATTGCGGCAGACGAGCTGGATAAACCATCGCCAAACCTTTCGGTTACCTATGTTTCCAGACAACGGGGAGGGGGCAAGTGAGGGTTATTTTGAACCCACTCACGAATTCTCTCCTTTTTAAGCTATAGCTTAACGAAAACAAATGCAACATAATGCTGATCGTCACGAGGTGTAGCGAATAGTGTCACAGCCACATCTTCAACAGTTCGAACCGCGAGCAGTAGAGTTCAAGCCAGATATTTTTTTTTTGCAACTAAGCTTCTCAATAGCTCCTCAATCCAGAGCGGCTTCTCCCAATATAAATTTATTTTAATTGATGGTTATGTTGTGCAAGTAATTATTGTATTTTAGGTCGATGGTCTGTAAGAAACTGCTATCGGAGGAAAATTTCGTGTTTCGGCACTTAAACGCCAATAGATATTTAACCATCGCCCGTTTTGACACTTTTTCAGCGTCTTACGTATGGGGGGGGGGGGGGCGTAGAAACCCCCAGTCGTGTAGTGATGTAGCAAAGAATTTCGGGTAGGTCGGGTCTGGTCAGGTCATCAAGGAGGGGCCCCGTCGGCTATTTCGTCGGGAGTTAACCACCACTAATGACCTCGCAACATTTTGCATAGGCACCATCACTGATAACATAGGTATTATGGTTCTCAAATGCTAAATGAATGCTAAATTTCAAACTGGCACTGGAAACCGTACTAAAATGGTGTTAACTATAAATATTAATCGAAGTCATGACCTTAACCTGACCTTCATGTGACCTTGGCACTACCATAATCCATGGGACAAACAATGTAGTATATTTCATATGTTGGCACATCCTTCATTACAAAAAGTATCAAAACGCACAAAGGATGTGCGAGCTGATTGACGTTGAATTGCTATTCTGGCCTGACATGATCTCGGGCAAAAGTCACAGGTCAAAGGTCATTTGGCTCAGCAATAATTTATCCTTAGGGAACGTGCAAAACTGAAAAAAGACTATTCAATGTTCAGGGAAGTGGTAACCGAAGGTTTGTTGTCAATAGTTAAAACACTAGGATTACCCGCGTGCTCCGCAACGCGAAGAAGGGTTATTTTTGACCCGTGGGTATTGGGTTGGTCTGTGTCGATTTGGCTGGTATCCATTTGGTTCGATTGCTTTTCGACGGCCAAGCACTTTGTAATAAAACAAAAAAAAGATACATCGCATCGAGGTGCCCGTGTCGTATTATCATGCGTTCTACTTTAGAATGATTCGAAAACTGGCGTGAAGTCTTTTGAGGGCCATCGATGAATTTCGCTAAAAATGACAATGTAATGGTTTGGAACATTTACATTTTTAAGGATACTGTTGCTAATCATGCAAAAATGAAGAGTGAATATTGGACAGAATTGAATGCTCTATCCAATGGTACCATATTCAATTGCCAAAGGTATCAGGTTATGCAGCAAACCCCGTGTGATTAATAAAGTGGCACAAAATTGACAAACACCATTTTCTCCTGTGATTTGCACCACCTTGATTTGGATCAATCAGCTTTTCACAATTTTTATATGAGAGGCGGTACCTTTCTCTTGCAAATAGGCGTTGATTCAACTCGCTCCATTTAACGGTCACCTAAAAATAAGATTAATTCCAAAATCCCTCAAAGATCGCAATTTTTCAAATAAAAGTGCCCTCTCCGGTGCACGTGGCGCGTGCTATCCTCTGCATTGCACACCATTCAATAGCCCGTTCAATTCTGTACACGATGCTGTTTTCCCCGTGCCGGTCGGATCCCTGGTCACCAAGATATTGCACGGGGACTGGACCCGTGTCGGCCAAAATTAGCCGTTTTCGCCCGATTTCGCACGCCGATTTATACATGTAAAGTCTATGACGCGAATTTGCACTTTTTGGGCACGCGTCACGCGCTCACTAACGACCCGATCGAGCTGAGACCCCTCAAAGGCACGTCGCGCATCTTTGATCTATAAGTTGTGCAAATTTCACCGGGCTAGGTGCAACGGTCTGGCCTGTAGTCCACGCAAAGCACCACCAAGTCGGGACCTCGGTAACGGACAGACGCACCCTCCTCAAATAGTAATATAGACAAGCGGCTGCGCCACTTGCTTTGCTGCGTGGTAGAAAAATTGCGCACCAGCCAATTTGCTTTCGAATGGTGTTCGTTTCAAATCTATGTGTCGTCTAGAAGCATAGATAAGGACGGAAATGTGAAGAGAATTTAAAAAACTGTTCTGAGGGCTTTGTTGGATGAAATTTGGCTGACACGGGGTCTAGAAAGGCCAAGGGAGTCAGCCCCGGTCATTTTGGGTCAGGCCAGGTCACATAGGTCACTTCTCGTCCGATGGGATCAGCCCGGGCCACTGTTTTACTTTTGCCTCCACCACTACCCTACCCCTACCACTACCCCTACCACTACCACTACCCCTACTACTACTCCTACCACTACCCCTACCACTACCCCTACCCATACCACTACCCCTACCCCTACCACTACTACTACCCCTACTACTACCCCTACCACTATCCCTACCACTACCCCTACCACTACCCCTACCCCTACCCCTACACCTACCCCTACCACTACTCCTACCACTACCCCTACCCCTACCCCTACCTCCTACCACTACCCCTACCACTACTACTACCCATACTCCTACCCCTACCACTACCCCCACTACTACCCCTACCCCTACTACAACCCCTACCACTACCCCTACCCCTACTCCTACCTCCTACCACTACCCCTACCACTACCACTACCTACCACTGGGTCATGTCAGGTTACATAATAATTGTATCCAATAAATATTTTTAAAAAAATCAGACTTTAAAAGTTCTGACCCTGCCCCTATTCGTGCCATTCCAATACCCTTAATCGTATTTGTCAGAAATGGCGCATTGTGACAAATGTGGCGCATTGCGGCAAACGCGGCGCATTTTCACCCGGTGATTGAGCATGCATCTTTGCACCAAATTGCACCTTTATCAGACTATATTTGACAAAACTGTGCGATTTGCGGCAAAAATGACGCCTTGTGACCAATGTGACGCCTCGCGGCAAACGCGGTGCATTTGTAAATTCCATCACAAACTGTACCCATTTAGCGACAGTCAACACATTTTTTCGCCACTTTTCATTCAAATTCATAACTTGCCGATCCGCCAATGCGAGGCACCCGCCACCGATCGGCATGCATTTAGTCCACAAAGTTTGTCGACCCCGGCTCTCAATAAAGATCTACGAACCAATCAAAATTTCATTGGCGTTCTTCCAGCGCGCCCCACGCGCGAACCGTGCACCCCAGCGAGTCGGAACCTAGAAAAGGCGCTGACCCGTTCTGTCACCTATAAGGTGTGCAAATTTCAACCCCCTACGATATACCGTCTGCCCTGTAGGCCGGCTAAATTGAACCCACTACACGGCGTGGCGGACAGACAAACAAACAAACAGATGGATCCTGTTCAAATAGTAGTATAGACTATTCGTTAGAATTGTGTTTTTCTATTGAAAAACAAATCCGAGTTCCCTGACAATTTGGCAAAAGCTATCAAATTGATTATCTCCTGGGCGGTAACATATCTTTGCGATCCGTTGTTTTTCCCGCGAGTTATTTGTGGAAAAAAACGGGGAAGGGGTCCTACGGATCTCTCTAATGTATGCGGTGGTTGATATTTATTTCATCTATCGTAATAAATCAGCAAATATTTTTTACATACAGTGTGAGCCATATAGATTTACCCATCGAAAATTTCAGTTTGTTTCAAGGCGAGCTGACACAGCTATGCCATCTTTTACATCAATTTTACACACTGAGATTAAATTTTTCCAGAGGCTCTGATAGGTTAGCCTCAAATGACGTCAGAATGACGTAATGTTCTGCAATTTTCGACAAAAAAAGGTTTCACGGGAAGAGCTGTCAGGTCTATAGCTTTGAAGATACAGAAAATGTTCAAGACATAAAAGGTGTATTATTAGCAGGGCTGATAAAACTGCTATCTAGAATTTTTTTAATTTTTAGGATTTTGACTCCCCAAAATGAAAAAGTATGTTTTTATATAATAGCAAAAAAAAGTTTTTCGAATTTTGAAAAAAACGGATTATATGTGATACTCCCTCCCACTTTCTTTCCACATACCAAATTTTAGATTGATACCTCTTTTTTGGCTAAGTTACAGTGAAAACACATGACGAGCTGCATCGAATCGATACCCATTTTGTGCCAAAATATCAACTTTGAAATTTGACCTTATTTAACCTGACGTTGACCTGACCTTCACCGGGACATAACCTTAACTGGCCCCAAAGGTTGCCTAACCCACATAATCTCATTTGTCATGTAGAATGGATAATAAAGTATGCATCACACGACACTTTCGTATATTGTGCCATCCAGTGACCTGACCCCTGTGACCTGACCTGGTATCAATGACGTCAAATAGCATAATATGTGTTCTACCGACCATTCCCGCATCGGTGATTTTCAATAACATGCCTTTACTCGATTTTACAACACATTTCTTGAAATGCCTGTAAACGGTGAACATTCGACCTTTCACCTGACCTGTACGTCATCGGTTGGACCGAGGGCGAGGTCAATGAAATCTAGTCACAAGGTAGTTCCGTGGTAGGGCTATCCATCGCCGTTTGAATTTTGAAAATCGGCCGGTAACTTTCCGAGATCTTGGGGGGCCGATCTTGGGGGACCCTACCACCCCTACGGGTGGTAGGGTCCACCGATAGTCCTACGGGGCGCGGGTTTACTTGTGCCCAGCATTCTTAAGGCCAAAGAGCGTTCAGCAGCCAGCACCCAGTGTTGATTCGTGACTTTCAGGAGCGGCGGATGCACGTTAAGACGACTTTGCATTTCAGGAGCGTAGCAAAGACAGTGGACGAGGATATACAAAATGAGCTATACTGTCAGGATTGGAGACAAATTTTCGATTTTGCAAAAGATGGCCTACCTATGCCATCCCATTGGGAAATAAAGTGAATTTATCGATGGGCAATTTTTATGGCGCACCCTGTAAGCTGAGGCTAGTCCATATAGGTAAAGAGTAAAACGGTTTAGTTTAACACTTTATTGTGTATAGGATAACTATAAGCTTCCTGAAATACTTGGCCCTACAGTTTTTAACGCTCGCACTTTTAGGGCGGTCGAACAGAACCTCCTCGATGTTTCAGCAGCCATTTGAACATTTACGAAGTAGTTTTGGTGCCTTCAAAACATGTTACGAAGCTGTCAGTGGTGGTTGACACCCAACTACTATGAATACCCGACAGGACCACTACTGGTTGACCTGACCCGATCCGACCTGATCTGGCCGAATGCATGAAGATATCATCTGGGATCAAAATTTGAACATAAAATTCGTGATAAGAATCCTGAAAAAAACTTACTTAATCTCACTCTACGAAGCCTCACTTTACGAAGCTCTGACAGGTCCCGATTTCCCGACTTTTGAGTCATTGTCGTGGCCTGCAAGTTCAACCAATGACCTGGGACCTTGAAATGGGGTATCATCGGCTTCCTCTCGTCACAAGCAACACACTCGTACTTCCGCAAAGCTCTAGCTCGATTAGAGGCCGAAATGGCTTAGGCATACCGACCATCTTTTTCGGCATCAAGGCAATATTCATTTACCTCCACAAAACCTGTTCAAAGACTGCAGCTAAAGTTCACTTTCGGAGCGTTCACTTCAGTTGGGACAGGTCGTGCGCGAGCTTGGACGGACCACGTGACCACCTCCTCCCTTCCCCCGCTCCCGTCCCCTTCTCCAGCTGTGCCTGCGACCCAACCGCGCCCCAGGCAGTCGGCTCGGTCCGATCCTCACCGGTCGAGCCACGGCGCCGCTTGAGTTTGTGCCGGGTGCAAAACTGGAGCAGAAACTAGCGCCGGAACTAGTAGCTAGCACGACCATCGTTAGATGGCAGGAGTGAATGCAATAAGCGGTTCCAGGTTTCAGAAGGAGTGGGGCAGGAAATAGCACTAAAAACAATGTTTTGCCGATACAACCATAAAAAGATGATTAAGTTAGGAGACCATTATATCAATTTGAAGCCTTTCAAACAGCGGTTTCAACAAGCCTACAATCACTCCCCAATTCGCCTCCAACGGTATCACAGGCCAAGAATACTCTGAATTACTAGTGTGTACAGAAGCAACTGCGGGTCCCTGGCCATGGGACCCCCAGAGACGTCGGTGTGGGCCTTTAGAGACGCCGGTGAAGGCCCTCACAGTAGCCGTTATGGGGCCCTAAGAGAAACTGATGTGAGGCCCAGTGGCGGCGGAACACCTTCAGTTAAGGGGGGCACTGCCGACTTTTGGTCCCACTCTTTCCATGCAACGCCCATAGGACTAATGTTAAAATGCCAAAATCAAAGGGGGCACGGTGTCCCGGTGCCCCCCCCCCCCCCCCCGTTCCGCCACCTGTGGTGAGGCCATCACAGGCGGGTGTGGGATCCTTAGAGCTGCTGGTCCCTAATTGGCCGGCAAGGGTCCTCAGAGTCCGGTAAAGGGACCCTGGCTCAGAGGCCGGCAAGGGGCCCTTAGAAGCCGGCGTGGGTCCCTTTTGGAGATTAGCTCTGGCTATTTAGTTGCCATGAGGTGCTCTTGCGAGCCCTGTGGGGCCCTTCTGAGTTGAATTATGACTAGCATGGGACCCTCAGCGGCCAATTGGGGTCACAGGGCACCTCGGGCCCGGTCCTCCTGAACATGAAGGAGGAAACGTTCACCCTGGCCCTCTGGCTACGCCACTGCCCCGCTTTCACATGAGGGTGCCCCTCTTTTGCACCCCATTTCCCTTATAGGCGATGGCGCCCCCTCGAAGGATGGCGCCCGCTATGAGTTTGTCCGCACCATTTTTTTCTAGCGTGGTTACGCCCCTGGACTTAGCCTACCGTGGTCCAGAAGTGCAGGCAGCTGGATTTCGCCAAGACCCACAAAAACTGGACCATTCAGGACTGGAGCTGCGTCCTTTTCAGTGACAAGGTGCCCTTTGCGGTCTCTAAGCCCCTAACTGCCAGAACGACTAAGCCCCTAACTGCCAGAACGATCGAAATGTGGGCCAACGGCAGCTCTGAGGAGTCCGCTGTCGAGACGGTGAAACGTCTGCTGAAGAATCTCATTTGGAGCATGATGAGCTACAGAGGCGCTCTGAGAGCTTCACGAGGTCCCTCGAGGACAGACCGTGACCGCTTATGGTCATTTCACGATGGAACCGTGCAAATTATATTAGCGGGAAGTTGCGCCCTAGTCACCTCCCACCTCCGCCAGCACCAGGTCGTGCCTCAACACGGAACGGGCCGTGCCACCTAGGTGCGCCGGGGAGAACTACAGGTCGCATAGTGCCACCAGATGTCGCGCAAACACGACAGGCGCAGATAAATAGATTTTAGATCGTGGGTGATATATTGTAACAGCGTTGATTTCTACCATGCATGTATTTTAACAACTCACAGCGTGGGCGCAGGCACTGGAACCACAACGGCTACCACAACTGCACGTAAGTATGTCCGCATACGACTTATGTTTGGACTCTAGGCAACGCTGCCCAAGCGGCCTTTTCCGTTAGGACGCCGAGCGACGGAGTGCGCGCAGCAATTTTTTTTTTGTTTACCGGTTGAAACCCGCGGAGAGTAGAGTGATAGCTTTAGCGGCGGCTACCGCCACCATGGGTCGCAGGCACTGGAACCACAACGGCTACCACAACTGCACGTAAGTATGTCCGCATACGACTTATGTTTGGACTCTAGGCAACGCTGCCCAAGCGGCCTTTTCCGTTAGGACGCCGAGCGACGGAGTGCGCGCAGCAATTTTTTTGTTTTTTTTTTCTCCCTCTGTTCTTTCTAGGGCGTCTTTCAGAAGAGCCCAGGAAGGGGCCAGGGGTCGAGGCCAGCCAATGCCAAAACACCGAACTATAGCTCCGCCCGGACTCACTTAGCAACCTTAACGCTAATTATTATGTCAACGAGGTGCTGAAGAAGACTGATGCCACATAGATGCTGAGGGAAAAGGTAAATGGTTCAAAAACCAGAGTCAAACTTTTGTCGGATATGTCCAGGGCCATTTTCCAGCAAGAAAGGGCTCCAGCTTATCACGCCAGGAAGACCCAGGACTGGTGCCGAGCGAGGCTCCCAGGCCTCTGGGAGAAGGGGACATGGTCTGGCAACAGTCTGGACCTGTCCCTGATCCAAATTATCTGGACGATCGTCAGAAAAGAGCTCAGCAAGCTTCCACGGGCTAGCTCAGAGAAGAGGCTGTTTCAGGAGATATAAACGGCATGGCGTTGTTTCAAAGGAGAGACTCCTGACAACCTAAAACGTGACACGCTAGAGTGCACTAGGCCGTGTATGCAACTGAATGGGGACTATGATAACATATGTATAAGGGGCATTCCACGTCAAATCGAACAAAAATCGGCTGTTTGCACCTTACCATCAGCGATTTCATTATAAATTTGTGAGCGAGTTCCTGTGTCGCCCCGGACATTACATTGATGTTTTTTGCACATTCTGACCACAGGTCTTCTAAATATAGGGCATTAAATTTTTACAAAATGTTGCATCTTTATATTTTTGAACGACCATAACTTTGGTTGTACTTGTTTGATTTGAATGAAATAAACCTTACTGTTTAGGTAATTTCTTAAGCATTTGTTTAGAATTGCATCGACTTAAATATATGACCTTGAAATTTGCTTAACTCTGTTCTTAAGCACAAAAATTGAAATAGCAAAAAACACGCCACCTTCGATTTGGCTCATTTTCATATATTTTATTGCCTACCATATTCTTAACAACCTGTGAAAAAATTAGAGTGGGCCATTCATAGGTTTTGAAGAAAATGGCACATATGCAAACGCATGTTAGCACGCGCAGTGTAGGGGGAAGAGTGAATTTCGCCCCACCCCTCCTGTTTTTCGCCAATATCTCATAATATTGATGCGAAATTACTTATGGCTACCTGTCCAGAATTGAATTGCACATCTCATCGTGCAAGCAATAAGAAAATCGGTTCACAACTGTTCTAGTAATAGCGGTGTAAAGTGAACATCCTGTCGCCGCGGCGACGCGGCGACTCGGCAGCCGGCGCCGACCTCTACGCGCCGCCTGAATTGTAGACTGCCGGGACGGAACGGAACGGTTCCGTCTTTACATCGCGCTCCTTACCGCTGATTACGTTCGATTCGCGTCAAATTTTGTGAGAAGACTAAGAAATGTACAGGCAATCTTATGGTGAAAGAATTCTGAAAATAGGTTGGTAAACAATTGAAATATGAACGTGTAAACACAAAATTGTGACTGCTGCGTTTCCCGCGTCGGCCGATCCCGCCTCAGCCGGCGACATGTTACTCTTAGCAGGACTCTAACTGCCATATTTATTATCGGATTAACTAGAAATTCCCCATACATACTCAAAAATGTATGTTCTTTCGTATAGTGAAGATCAAAAGACGTGAAGATATCGTTGCGTGATAATGTTTTCGTTGAATTTATGTCATGATGCATTTCCACACGGCTCAAAATTCACCGCAAAATACCGTTTGCCTGAGACACTTTTACAATGGAACGTGAATGCTTGACTACGATGACTATGCATTTCCATTCTCGCAGAGTTTGGGATATCACTAATCAGCAATCATTCATTTCAGAAAGTGTACACAAGCAAGCATGTCTTGACTCTGTCTTTCAAGGTCACGCGCGGTTGCGTGATGTTGATGCATGAAAACGGCGTTTGCCGCGAAAGTTATGAATGGCCCACTCCAATTTTTTTCACAGATGGTTAGGAACATTGTGACGGACATAATATGTAAAAATTACTCAAATCGAAGGTGGCGTGTTTTTTGCTATTTAAATTTTTCTGTTTTAATTCAAGGTCAAATGCATTTTAAGGTCACTTCAATTTAATTTTATAATTAAAAATCAAAGCCTTATCAATTGCCTACAAGACCCTGTTAATATCATTTTGATACCAGAAAAGGAACCAGAGTTATAAGCATTTAAAAAAAACGATGTCTGGCATTTTTGGCTATATTCGATGACCTATATCTCGGCGATACGTTATCAAATTTCGAAAATATTATACGTAACTCTGAACTCAGTTTTGAACTATGCCCAGTCTGCCTACAAATTTTCAGAAAAATCGAAGGGGATGACGGATTTCGGTGTTTGATTTGACGTGGAATGCCCCATAAGCCGTGAAGTAAATTCGAGCACTTTATAAGTTATTGAGGATAAAACAACCGCGCATCAATTTCGGGACACCCTGTACACGTTCAGAGCGTCACGGCGCGCAATGACCTCCTGAATGTCCGGCCAGCCGAGCGCGGCGAGAGCGGGGCCGACGTGGTCGTAGCGGCGGAGACCTGAGACCAGCCTAGCTGCAAAGTGGATGACTTTCTGCAGCCTGTCGAGACGGGAGTTGGTAGCACCACCCCAGACTGACGAACAGTACTGGAGTTGAGGAAAAACGTGGGCAAGGACAAGGATCTTGAGAATGTTGGGAGAGAGAAAATGACGGATTTTGTATAGATATATGAGGATTGTGTTTAGGCGGCGGACCAAGGATGAGATGTGTGCCTCCCAGCTCAGCGTCTGGTCGAAGAGAACACCCAGGATTTTAATGTGATTTCGAGGCCGAAAGTCCATACCATCCACTTTTAAAACGAAGTCTGCTGATTTAGAGACAGAGTGCGGCGTACCCAAAATAGTGAAGCATGTTTTTTTCAGCATTCATTTTCAAACCGTTAGAACTAAACCAAACCGGCAACGTCCGGATGTTCTCCTCGACCCGGGATTTCAAGGATTGGAGTTCACTAGGTTTAGAGGGTGTTGAGTCAAGGATCTGGGTGTCGTCTGCGTAGGATAGGAGTCCGCCATGGGGTACGAAACATGATAGGTCGTTGACAAAGATGAGGAAGAGGATTGGGCCGACTATAGACCCCTGAGGAACACCATGGGTTAGAGGGAGTTGAAGAGTGCCGCCGCGGACGATCTGAGAACGGCTGGATAGGTAGCTGCTGAACCAGCGGGAAGAGATGCCATACCACTCCAGCTTGTTTGACCCCTGTGACCCCTGAGTCAACCTCAAAAATGCGGTAAATGCGTCATAGGACACACGTCATTGCGGAATCTGAGGCTGACTGGCAATATAACAGAAAATCCCGACCGCAAACTAACACCGGCCAAATTGCCCCACCCCGGCCAAATAACCCTGCTAGTGGGGCAATTTGGCCGCCTTGCAGGCCTTTGTAATGCGTCACAATTACAATATTATTACTCTATCATTTCAAGTTCACTGTCCAGTAGAGTAAAATGAATGCGACACCTGCCAGCGTTGAGAAAATGCAAAAAATTTGTCGTCAATTTTAAGTTAAATCGTTTTCTAAAAAAAAAAAACGGTCAAATAACCCCAACGGCAACCTCCCATACAGCCTTAGAGATACAGAAAAACGGTTTAGACAAAAAAGGTGTAGAATTAACAGGGCTACAAAACTGCTATGTCGGATTTTTTTTTGGATTTTGTCCCCTAAAAAAACAAAAACAGATTTTTTGAATATAAAAGCCGAAAAATCCAGAAAAAAATGAATTTCGAAAAAAAACGGAATATATGTGATAGTCCCTACCGCCTTCTATCAACATACCAAATTTGAGACCGATACCATTTTTTCGCCCAGTTAACCCGCGCCCGGCTGGGGGTCCTGGATTTCCACGCCCTGCTGGGGGGGGGGGGTGTTTGAACACCCCCCCTTGTAACTCTGCTCCTGGGCCACGTAGCGATACGCGGAAGGCGGTGTTCAAAAGAGCGCCAAAAATAATGACGAAACCACTTCGGTCAATTTTTTGATCAGGTCAAAGGTCAGGTCACCAGAGGTCATTGAAGGCAAAATTTCGCCGATTTCCAGGTCGAATGTCGACAATTTCCAAGAAGCCAACGCATAACTCGGGAACCAATAGAGCTACAGCGCCGCGGAAAAGCGCATTCGATAGCCATATTAACGCCCTTTCTGATCAATTATCTCAGATTTGACCTAACGTCAACGGTTTTGCCTGCAGGGGGCAAAAACTGCAAAAATAGCCGATTTTTTCGGAAACAGTTTTTCTGCAATAACTTTTGACCCAAGCCCTGTACGAGCTTACTTATACCGGCATCGTGTTCCTCTCGTCAAGACGCATCGAATGAACTATAACTTGACCTTGAAAGGTCAACTTGAAAATTTGACCTCAGGTCAAGGTCATGACCTGACCGGAAAGGGTCATGTTGCATATCAGTCGATCCGTATCGTCGAGCTTAACACATCTAAGGTGTTTTCATCGCTATAGCATGCCTCTATCAAAATTTATTTGCGAAAAAAAAACTGTTAGATACCATTCGTGACCTAAGATGACCTCAGGGCATAAACAAGGGTCACGGACACCATTTTCATGTTCAGTGTGTCTAAACCACTTGTAATTCGGTGTTTGGGAGTGTTTATAATGTCTTTCGTCCAAAAGAGGCGCATTTCAATTTTCTCCCATTGACTTATAATGGGGAGGTCGCAAAATTGACCTGAACTTAGGTCATCGATATAAAAATTCTGAGATATACATTTTGTACATGCTATTGCTCTTAGCAATCGCTGAAAGTTTCTGTAATAGAATTGTGTTATGAATTAGTAGAACGTAGCGTGCCTTGTGTGTGTATTGTGCGTGTGTGCTTATGACCGTGTTTGTGTGGGCGCGCCGAGGCCGTGGGACCGGCGGGCCGCATTTCCTGCGCCTGCGGCGCTAGTTTTATGGCGCACAGCTGTGTGTGCACTGTGGACCACCGGCCGGGCTCGGGCGCGCGGCGGCAGTTGGCGCCGCGACACGATGACGTAAGGAATACAGCGTGTGAGAGGTGGCTCGGTTTTCTACAAGCTATTTCGGCTTTGTGTGAGAGACAGAGAGTAAGAGCCATGAAGGACGAGAAAAGTGCGCCTGAGAGTGGAGTGAAGCCGGCGAGTACGGCGGACGCTGCAGCCGATCTCCGACTCATACCTGAGTTCGACGGAGCGACTCAGCCTGTCACAGAGTGGCTGGAGAAGGTGGAGCTGGTGTGCCGTCTACGTGGCATCGACGCGCTGCACGTCGTCGTTCCCCTCCGCCTAACTGGCGGGGCGTTCGCTGTCTATCAGCAGCTGGACGAGCAGGACAAGGCTGGCTACGAGACCATCAAAAATGGCCTGATTTCGGCTTTCGCAGAGGATAAGTTTGACGCCTATGACCGGTTTGAGAAGATGAAGCTCCGTCGAGGTGAGCCGGTGGATGTCTTCGTTGCAGAGCTGCGTCGCCTGTCCGGCCTGTTTGGCGGTATGTCAGACGGCGGCCTAGCCTGCGCGTTCGTGGCAAAACTGCCGGAGACCACCCGCCGTGTGCTTCTTAGATAGATAGATAGATGTATTCGAACAAGATCCATTATAAAACAATGGCTTTTCACTAGTTCACGTAAGCGAATTAAAACATTGTGGACACGGCGAAACAGACATACCAGCTGGCAGCTACAATCACGCACATGATGAAGTCAGGTATACCCTACTGCGACTTAACAGCGCGTCTGACCGCAGAACGGAACCCGCACGTTCCGGGCTCCACACCGACACTGTTCAGTAGCCCTACTCCTCGGTAGCACAGCCGTCTCCTCCCTGCCTCAGTTCGGATAGTCGGGAGCGTGTACAGGCTGGCCTGCCTCGTGTTATGGCTGTGGCGCTGATCAGTCCGCAGACCAATAGTCGCCATGATGCTTTCAGGCTGCCCTGAAACTATAACCCGCTCGACCGCACACACAGTGTGATATATCACAAGCTGCTCAGCAGTGAGCCACTGCAGTTGTTCCAGGGACTGAGATACATGGTCATATCGCCTCTTGCCCGTCACTACTCGAACGCAGAAGTTGACAAGCTTTTGTACACGTCGAAGCTGCGTCATGCCACACGAACCATACACTGACAAACAATACCGTAACACGGAAAGGACAAGTGCCTCGACAATGGATTTCAGTGTCACTCTTGGGATCACGTGACGTGCATGAGTCAGAGCAATAAGAATGCCCGTGCACCTTCTAGTTACATTGTCGATGTGCGTTTCATAGTTGAGATGGCGGTCAACGTAAACACCCAGGTTCTTGGCGGCTCGCGACTCAGCAACAACAGTGCCACAAAAGTGAAGGGAGACTAAGGGCAGGTCGCGCAGCATCGCTGGTGTACCTAATACGACCATTTGTGTCTTAGCTGTGTTAAGCATCATGCCGTTAGCACAAAACCACTGATACATACGGTGTAAGGCGTTCTCCATACAGACCACCATTCGCTGCACGTCACGTTTCTTTCCGCTGACCAACAGCTGTGTATCGTCTGCATACTGGACAATTGTTACATCATCTGAGACACTGAGGCTGAGGTCGTTGGCATACAACATGTACATGACGCATGATAGCGCTCCGCCTTGAAAAACACCAATGTTATTTTCTCGTGAGCGCGACAGTACGTTCCGTCCTTTACCGGCACACAGCCTAACCTGCTGAGTGTGATCAGACAAATAACTGCTGAACCATTTCGTGTCAATGCCATACAGTGCAAGTTTTCGAAGTAAATTTTGATGTGGTACTACATCAAAACATTTGGACAAATCCAATAAGACCAAAATTGATATGTTGCCGTTTTCCATTGCGTGAAGAACCCTATCAGTTATTACGTGAAGCGCGGTTTCTGTAGACCGCTGCTTCCTGTAACCGTGTTGGGCATCAGCAAGAAGATGATTTTCTTCTAAGTACGTTGTTAATTGGGTCTGAACAGTGCGTTCTACGAGCTTCATAATAGCCGGAAGAATAGAAATGGGGCGTGTATCGGACGGCTTGGTTGTAACCTTTCCTTTAGGGATAGGTGTCACCAGCGCATGTTTCCACGCTCGTGGGACCACACCAGAGATCAAACTGAAGTTGACAACATCTAGTAACGCATGTCTTACGCCGTGGAAAAACTTCTGCAACATGCTCACACTAATGCCATCGTCTCCAGTTGAATTGGACGGTTTCATAGATAGAAGCACGGTATATAGCGTGTCTGCGTCCACCGTTTCCACACAAAAAGAGCATGTTGACACTCGCGGGAGCCGGGTAGGCACGTTTGCGGTCGGAGGTGGCACACTAGCAGCAGTGGTAGGCCCCACTGACACGAAATAGTCATTCAGTGCGTCAGCGGTTATGCTCGGTATCTCGCACTGCTGCTTTTTCGAGCCAATTACAGGTCGTAACACTCGCCACAGCCCACCGCGATCACCACGCGCGATCTCCCTCTCGTACCGCTCTCGACTCTCTCTACGCACAGCCGAGCGGCACTGGCGGTTCAGCTGCTTATACTCGGCGCGGCCGCCCGCGCTGAGGGCTGCTCGGCGGCGCCGCATCAGCTGCTGAGTTTCGGCCGTGACAGGGGGCGCAGTACATTGCCTGTCGCGTACACGCCTCAGCGGAGCCACGGTATCCAGCTGACCCACAAAGATCTTCGTGCAGGAAGCCGCGTCGAAAGCATGACGCTGAGCGAGCTAATCAGCCGGGCCCGAGCTGTGCTCGCCGATGAAGAAGAGACTGCCATGGCAGGAGCGACGGGAGCAGCAGCGCGGACGTCGGCGGCGCCACCCCTCGTGACCTGTCACTCATGCGGACAGCCCAACCACCTGTCGCGGGATTGTCTCGCTGCTCGCGGTCAGCGGGAGCGCGGCGGGGCCCGCGGCGGTCGGCGCAGTGTGCGCTGCTTCCGCTGCAACCGGCCCGGTCATATCGCCTCGTCCTGTCCGGAAAACGACGGCGGAGAGGAGGGCTCGGCGCCAGCCTCCTCTCCCGGTCTCCAGTGAGCGGGGCGCTGCCCGTTGTGCGAGTATCGGTGGACGGCGCCACCTGTGACGCCCTGCTGGACACGGGATGCAGCTTGTGTGTAGCGCACGTGTCGGTGTGTCGAAATTGGAATCGAGACGCAGTGAGCGTGATGACGGTGAGCGGTGACCGATACTGGTGCGAGGGAACGGGTGTCGTGGAGGTGCGATCGCAATCTGGCGAATCGGTATCAGTGCGCGTGCTTGTGGTGTCACGGAAGCCGCTGGGCTTTGAGTTTATCCTGGGGATGAACGGCGTGAGTGCACTGGGTGGCGTGACGGTGAGTGCGGAGAACCATGTGAGGTTCGGAGCTGAAACGACCGGGGTGGCGGCGGTGGCCGAGAGACGGGTGCCCGAGACGGCGCCGGCGGCAGCAGGGGCGGCGGCGGTGGCCGAGAGACGGGCGCCCGAGACGGCGCCGGCGGCAGCAGGGACGGCGGCGGTGGCTGAGAGACGGGTGCCTGAGGCGGCGCCCGTGGCAGCTGAGACGGCGGCACTGGCCGAGTCGACTGCACCCACCGAGGCGGCGGAATCTGGGTCAGCGGCAATTGGGGCCCTGACAGTGACCGAGACGCGGGCAATGGCGGCGCCGGAGGCGGCGGCGGGTATATGGCGCGAGGAGGAGAAGGACTTTATTGTGAGCTACGATGAGAGCCAGAAAAAGTGGTCTGTGCAATTGAAATGGTGTGGGGATGAGCCAGGACAGTTGTTCAACAAAGCGGAGGAGTACTCAATACCATCAGAGGCCAGGCAGGAGTATGAGCGACAGCTCACAAAGTGGGTGACAAACGGATGGCTTGTTCCCTATGACGAGCGTGTCCACGGACAGGCAAAGGGCACAATACCGCTGATGGCGGTGATTCAGCCGAACAAAGACAAAGTGCGCCCGGTCATGGACTTCAGAGAGCTGAATGAGTATTTGGACTCGCATACGGCTGCCGCAGACGTGTGTAGCGAGAAAATTCGCGAGTGGCGCCGGTTCGGACGGAACGTGTCGCTTCTGGATCTCAAAGACGCCTACCTGCAGGTGCATGTGAGCAAGTCTCTGTGGCCCTACCAGACTGTTGTGTTTCAGGGCAAAAGGTGGTGTCTGACGAGACTAGGGTTTGGAATCGGCTGTGCGCCGCTGGTGATGAAAAAAGTGCTCAGCATGGCTCTCGGGCTGGACCAGAGAATAGACAGCGCGACATCCTCCTACGTCGATGACATATTTGTGAATGAGGAGGTCGCCACCGCAGCTGAAGTGAAGGCCCATCTCGAGAACCATGGCTTGGACTGCAAAGCGCCAGAAAGTGTGATCGATGGTGCCCGTGTGCTTGGCCTAAGGGTCTGGGGGGAGCGAGACGGGCTGTGCTGGAGGCGTGACAGAACCGACATCAGCCCGCCCCCTAAACTGACGAGACGGGCAGTCTTCTCTCTGTGCGGACGACTCACCAGTCTTGTTCCTGTGGCCGGCTGGCTCCGCGTGGCCGCGTCATATCTGAAGAGGCGTGTCACCGCTGTGTCCAGTGGATGGGATGACGAGGTCACTGACCCGGAGCTCTGTGCAATGGTCATTGAGATGGTGGAGCGTGTGAACACATCTGACCCCGCGCGGGGCCGGTGGGATGTCTCTGGAGACGGCGGAGGTGTGGTGTGGGTCGATGCCAGCTCCCTCGCCATCGGGGCCGTGCTGGAGATCAACGACTGCGTCGTTGAAGACGCCTGCTGGCTGCGGAAGAGCTCGGACACCCACATCAATCTCGCAGAGCTAGATGCTGTGATTCGAGGGCTCAATCTGGCACTGTCCTGGAATTTGAAGAATGTGACGATCATGACCGACTCGCGAACCGTCTATCACTGGCTGTCCGACGTCCTGTCTGGCAGAGCCCGTGTAAAAACCAAGGCAGCGAGCGAGATGCTAATTCGGAGACGTCTTGAGACAGTGAAGAAGCTGGGTGAAGAATATGCCATGCAACTCTGCGTGAAATTCGTCCCATCGGCTGAGAACCGGGCCGACGCGCTCACGAGAGTGCCAAAAAAAGTGGCTGACCCCGCAGGGCGCGTCGATGGTGTGCGGTGCCGTCGTCACAGAGCCCGACATCGCACGGATTCACCACACCAGCGGCCATCCTGGCATCACACGAACCCTGAGACTATGCAGGAGGCAGAGCTCTGACGTCACCAGAGCTCAGGTGCGTGCCGTGATCCGCCAGTGTCAGGCGTGCCAATCGGTCGACCCTGCGCCGAAGCGCTGGGTGCGCGGCACGCTAGGGGTGAACGAGTGCTGGGAAAGAGTGAGCATGGACGTCTGCCACGCCGACAATCAACTCTACCTGACCCTAGTGGATTGTGGGCCGTCTCGCTACGCGATCTGGAGGCGCCTAAAGCGACAGGACGCTGAGAGTGTCATCGCGCAGCTCGAGTCAATCTTCCTGGAGCGAGGCGCTCCCACTGAGCTGCTGACGGATAACTATCCATCGTTTCGAAGTGCCGTGTTCAATGAGTTCGTCAGTCGGTGGGGAGTCTCCGTTCGATACCGAGCAGCTCATGTCCCGTCCGGTAACGGCATCTCGGAGCGCAACCACCGCTCCATCAAAACGTTAGCGGCCAGAAAGAAGTGTTCGGTGGTGGAGGCGGTGTATCGCTATAACGTGATGCCACGCGCGGAGGATCAGAGCTCCAGCCCCATGGAAACGCTGTTTAATTACCGAGTGAAAGTCCCAGATGTAGACACGCCAGCTGATGCCGATATCAGCCGCTTTACGGTCGGGGACAAGGTTTGGGTCAGGGACCCGAGCCGCCGCTGTGACGTGGCCAGTTCACTTGGGACGGTGAGCCGTATTGTGTCTGTACAGTGTGTTGAGGTGGATGGAGTGCCGCGCCATGTGCGGGACCTGAGGCTGGCCGTTCTCCCACAGCCGGCCGAGGGCAGGAGTCCGCCGATCAGTGAGAGTGACGACGAGGGCGCCCCAATTATCTTTTATGAGCAGCGTGTCACTCCCGACGCTGCGGCTCGAGGCGAGTCGGAGGGGGCCTCGCACGATGGCGAGGAATCGGCAGCTGCTCGCAGGAGCACGCGGGAGCGGCGTCCCGCTACACTGACGCAGTATGGTGATTTATAAATCAGGGGGGAGTGTAATAGAATTGTGTTATGAATTAGTAGAACGTAGCGTGCCTTGTGTGTGTATTGTGCGTGTGTGCTTATGACCGTGTTTGTGTGGGCGCGCCGAGGCCGTGGGACCGGCGGGCCGCATTTCCTGCGCCTGCGGCGCTAGTTTTATGGCGCACAGCTGTGTGTGCACTGTGGACCACCGGCCGGGCTCGGGCGCGCGGCGGCAGTTGGCGCCGCGACACGATGACGTAAGGAATACAGCGTGTGAGAGGTGGCTCGGTTTTCTACAGTTTCAAAGCGATCGGTCACTCGGTGTAGCTATGAAAGACATTTAAACTTTTTATGAGGTGAGGTCACTTCAAGTGACCTGGTGACCTGACCTTGAATGACCTTGGTCTGAAATTTTCACAACATGTGTAGAATTGATGTATGATAAGGTATACCAAAAACGGCGGCGCTCAGCGCCGCCGTTTTTGAGATATTCGCAAAAAAACACAAGGGGGGGGTGTTCAAACACCCCCCCCAGCAGGGCGCGGGTTAAAGCGAAAAAACTGTTCAAAATTGATGACCTCAAATTTTCAAACTCAATTTTTATCAACTTGCATCGAATCAATGCCCATTTTATGCAAAACTATCAACTTTGAAATTTGATCTTTTTTTTTACCTGACCTTGACCTGACCTCCACCAGAAAGTGACCTACACCGTACCTGATGGTCTTATCGCCAACACCATTGAGTTGGAAATGAAAAATTGGCCATAAAACATGCATCGCACAACCTTAGTTAAGTTGGGTTCATGTGGTGATCCTTGGTGACCTGACCTGTGACCTGACCTGGTATGACCAGTGACTTCTAATAGCAACATATGTACTAGACAACTGACGCCCTATCGCTGATTTTCAACAAAATGCGTTTTAATCGGTGTTATAGCGCATTCCCTAGAAGACCCGTGAACGGTGAGACATTTTATCTTTGACCTGACCTGTGACGTCATCGGTGACCCCGAGTTCAATAAAATTTGGTTTACCTCGACAAATTTGACAGGGCTATCGAAGCTGTTTGAATTTTCCGGATCCGTCCAGTAGTTTCGGAGATACGGGGGGGGGGGCAAAAAATGTCCCCCCCCCCAACCGCGCGGAAGGTGGCCGGGAGGCCCACCGCCTGCCGGGTTAAGCAATGGCGCCACCTGTCGGTTTATTTTTTCGAACCACTCTGTTGAGCATTGTGACGCCCCTGGCCCCTGAGGACGCCTTTCGGGCCTAGGGGCGCCCGCCAAAAGTTGGGGTGGCAAACGGGATGTTGGGATGACATAATTTAACCCGGCGGTCGCTGGGCCTCCGCGCCACCCGCCGGCCGCTGGGGGGCATATAGTTGCCCCCCCCCATTTACTTCAGCGACGATATCGTCACAACGCGAAGAGATAGAGAAGCGAAACTTTGCACACTTCTTCCTGAATACCTAGCCGAGGTTTTGTCCAAATTTGGTGTCGATCCCATTTGAAGTGACGTCACAGTGACGTCAGCAGTCAAATTATAGATTTGCGACTCTCAGTTTCCTCACGATGGTTATATCCGATGTATAAGACCGAATATAAAGGACCGATTAACTATTGGTCAGGAACTAGTTGGAAGTGTACTTAGATGTTTAAGGATGACAGAGGCGCTGTATAGGTCATTTACAGTTGAGTTTCATGCTCAGCGACATCAGGAACGGTCCATATCGGAAAACGACAAAACGTTATGACGTCACTGTGACGTCATCTTAAGTACTACAGCCACCAAACTTTCCTCAAACATTGCCTAAGTATTCATTTGAAGCTATGCCAAGTGTCACGTTCGTAGCTCATCAGGTTTCGGAGGTATTCCACAAAACGTAAAGGGGGGCAACTTTATGCCCCAGCGGCTCGTGGGGCTGGGGTGGGGCACCTGTCACCCCAATAGTATATGAAGTTACGCCCTGGGTCTGGCCCCATCTGATGATCTGACCCACCTGGTCCATCTCCACTTAACTTGCGCCCACCTGACCAGCCTTACATACGTGGTTCGTCCCCATCTGAGCCCCCCTCCCCTTCCCCCAGTCCGGCCCCATCTGACCCACCTGGTCGGTGCCCATGGTCAATAAGCTGCTGTTCTCCGCAGTGATCACCGTGTTGGCAGTCAACAGCTTGAACTTTTGCAGACCCATGATTTTCTCCTCGAGCGTGCCGCGCGTAATGAGCCGGTACACGTTGACGACACGGCGCTGGCCGATCCGATGTGCGCGATCCATTGCTTGCAGGTCCTTCATCGGGTTCCAGTCGTGCTCCACAAATATGACAGTGTCGGCTCCGACCAGGTTGAGACCTAGGCCGCCCACCTGAGTGGTCAGCAGCAGGCAGTCGATGCTCGGGTCGCTGTTGAACCGGTGAACGAGTGCGTGCCTCTCGCCGGCCGGCACCGAGCCATCCAGGCGCAGGTAGGTGACGCCAGACAGATGGCCTTGCAGCAAATCATGCTCCACCATGTCTAGCATCGACCTCAGTTGGCAGAAGATGAGCACGCGATGCGGGTGCACCACCTCAGAGCTGGCTGTTGGCATGCCATCCTCCTCACCAATGCCCAGGTCAAGGAGCAGTTGCTTCAGCGCCACCAATTTGGCAGAATGATCGATCTGCTCCAGACTGCTGCCTTGTTCACACAGCGTTTTTTGTACCTGGGCGTAGCTCGGATGCTGTTTGGTGAGCACCAGCTTAGGATGATTGCAAACTTTGCGCAGGTACTGGAGTGCCTGGAACACGTGTGGTGGCGCTCGCTCAACGCCGCGACGGTTCTCGACACTCTCCAAACCCTCCACCAGTGACCGCTGAGCCCGCGAACGCGCAAAATCCTCGTAAAGCTGCTTCTGGATGTCCGACAGCTCACAGTAGTAGTCCTGCGTGATCTTGGGCGGCAGGTCCTCGAGCACGTCCTCTTTGAGTCTCCGCAGCAGAAACGGCAGCACCTGGCGGTGAAGGGCCTCCATTGCCAGCGCACCGGCCTCCTGTTCACGCGAGTTGGCCTTGGCGTCCCGGCTCAGCAGAATCGGCCGACTGTAGCGGGTCGTGAACTGGCGCTCCGTGCCCAGGAAGCCGGGCATCAAAAAGTCAAACAATGACCACAGCTCCAGAACTGAGTTCTGTAGTGGCGTGCCCGTCAGGATCAGACGCCGACGGGAGTCCAGCTGCTTGATCGCCTTGGCCACCTTGGTTTTTCCGTTTTTGATAATGTGGCCCTCGTCCAAGACACAGTAGTTCCACTTGACATTGACGAAAAAGTCGATATCGTTACGCACGATATCGTATGAGGATATCACCAAGTTGTGATTGGGTAAGCGTACTTGTAGCCGGCTGCGTTCGGCCGGTAGTCCGAAGTAGTGAAGCGGTCGCAGCTCAGATGGCTCTACGAACTTGTCTACCTCGTACATCCAGTGACCAGTGAGAGTCGGAGGGCAAACAATAAGAGACGGCCTTGGCGCGTCCTCGGTAGCGCCCGAACGCTCAAACTGCTCACGGCGCGCAGCATGGTCGGCCACTATCATACACAGCGACTGCAGCGACTTGCCCAACCCCATGTCGTCGCAGAGCACACCGTGCAGATGGTACTTATTGAGGAATGCCAGCCAGCTGACGCCGCGGCGCTGGTAGGGCCGTAGCTGGGCGCGCACCCCTGCCGGCACCGGAACATCCTCGATACACGAAGGGTCCATCAGCTGGTCCAAGAAGCAGCGCTCTGCCACCTTTTGTTGGTTGAGCGGCGACGGCACTGCGTCGCCGCCAGGGCATCCTGGCTCCAGCGGCATCAGCTGAATGATGGATGCGAACGTGCGCGACGCTAGCAGGCGCACTGGTAGATCCCGGTCCGACATGCGGCCTGGCGGACGGCAGCAATACACGGGTTAGCATACAGGGCATCGCAGGCAGCGCAACAGCACATCAGGTACTCGACTAATAATGTTTTTACTGCACATTGCCCCAGCAGACGGTAAATAACTTTTGAAAATACCCATCTCCAATATTAGTGTTTTCTGAACCAAAATTGTGCGAGGAATCCGATGGTGTGGTCCCCGAAATCTGAAAAATTTCCATTTTGGAGATAGCACCTATTTTTGAAAAAAAAAAATATTCGTCATGCATAAAAGTCAAATAAATTGAAAATATAATGAGTGAATATTTTTAACAACGTAAGAATGTGTCGAACATAAATTAGTGATATATTTTATCTGCAATGATATTATATCTGTTCATACATGTACATAAACTAGTACATTAACCCTTGCCGGCCGAGAAGGGGTGGGGCGGGTGCCGTCTCATAGGGTTTTTCGCGATAGCTCAAAACACGCTGAGGATGATAAGACAGCTGAAACTTGGCATACCTAATCTTTTATTCAAGCTGGATCTTTTGACACCAACCACCCTTTCAGGTCAGGTCAGGTCACTGACCTATGACGTCATAAATGAGCCTCTGCACGGTCCTCAGATGTTGCAACTTTGCAACGCCCTCAGTGCCAGAGGAACTTTCACAGGAAGATGAAACTTACAGGACCTACAGGGTGTTTCACTAAAAGTGTCAAAAAGTAAATGCTTATTAAAGATATATAGAATATGCAAATCACGTGGCTGCGCACGTGGCTTTGTTGCAAATTTTTGGACATTTAAAATTTATCCATTTAAGATATATTTTACACTCATACGGAGCGAGGGCAGGAGGACAAAGTTACTAGTCATTTTTTCCTTATGCAGAACAAGAACAGGTTATTTACACCGCAACAGGAGGGGTGAATTACACTTACATTTGGTGCCATCAGAAACATTGAAACCGTATGCCGACTTTTCAAGAAACTTTTTACTCTCTCACCTCGCTACGTTCCAGATTATTAAAGTTTCAAAGGGCTTGTTGAGAGGTTTAAAAGGGTTCCTTCGATGCCGGTTTTAGTCCAAAAAAGGCGGGGTTGCCCCCACCTCTCGGCGGAAACCGTTGAGAAGGTCAGGGTCTTTTTGAGGGCCTTTGAAGATAACAAGAAGCTAATTCCAACATCAGAAATAGCCAGGGCCTTACAAGTTATTAAAATCAACCACTGTAACGGCTGTAGCCACCAGGAACTGACTGGACCAGAAGCTCCTGGGCCGAATAATCAGCTGCCTCGCCGCCCGCCCCTGGCCAGCGCGAAGCCCCGATCTGTCAAGGCTAAGCCTCTGGTTTGGTCAGTGACTCAGTAGCTCTCGCAGAGCTGAGGAAGACTCAAGTCGCATCACTTCGGGAGCTGAAGAGCACAATTCAAGGCTTTGCCGACAGTCTGGACGCTGAAGATGAAAACGGGCTGTGAGTCACCTCCGGACACGTGCCGAAACGGTGCATCAAAAGAAGGGGCAGATGTGTGGAATAGGTTTGAGTGACGGTGATATCGTTTTTATATATTCAAATGTCCAACAATTGCGGATAAAATGATATGCAAATTTTCTTAAAAAACATTGTTATTATGTGCATTATGACCTTTTACTTTTTGACACTTTTAGTGAAACACCCTGTAGTATCCTCCAGAGGTCTCACAACGTGTTTATCTCAGATTTTTCCCAAAGGTCACATGAGGTCAGTTCGGTTACGTGACCTCACCATTCTAAGTCAATGGGGGAAATATGAAGACTAATTTTGGCACCGGAAAGGATCTAAAACTGTCCCAAGCACATGAAATCGTGGTGTCATGCACTCCTTGTAAGGTCCGATCATGAAACCACGATTCCATGTGATTGGGATAGTTTTAGATCATTTCCGGCGCCAAAATAACAGTTTTCATATTTCCCCCATTGACTTATAATGGTGAGGTCACGTGACCGACCTGACCTCATGCGACATTTAGGTTAAATCCGAGATATACAAGTTGTGAGACTTCTGAAGGATACTACGCCCTGTAAGTTGCATCTTCCTGCATGAAAGTTCCTCTAACACTGAGGGCGTTGCAAATTTGCAACATCTGAGGACCTCGCAGAGGCTCATTTATGAGGTCATAGGTCAGTGACCTGACCTGACCTGAAAACTCGGTTGGTGTCAAAAGATCCAGCTTGAATAAAAGATTAGGTATGCCAAGTTTCAGCTGTCTACCCTAGGCGTGTTTTGAGCTATCGCGAAAAACCCTATGAGGCGGCACCCGCCCCACCCCTTCTCGGCCGATGGGGGTTAATGTACTAGTTAATGCACATGCTTGCGCAGATATAGTATCATCTCAGCTAAAATATATCTCTAATTAATGTTCGACACATTCTAGTATTGTTATACAAAAATTAATTCATTATATTTTTAATTTATTCGACTATTATGCCTGACGAATATTTATTTTTCAAAAAATAGGTGCTATCTCCAAAGTGGAAATTTTTCAGATCTCGGGGACCACACTATCGGATTCCTCGCAAAATTTTAGTCCAGAAAACACTAAAATTGGAGATGGGTATTTTCAAAAGTTATTTACCGTTTTTTTGGGGGCAATATGACTGGATAAGTGGCTATGGGTCACGCATCATCATACACGTTTGAGCGCAGTTGCATGATTGGGAATAGGGAATGGGAAAAGTCGTGGGCCAAAACGTACACTTTTATACCATAAAATACAAATACCGGGCTTCTCAAAAAGTTAGACGATTTTATAACTAACGTATTGAAGGGTGTATCAGTGTAACAAAACATAATTGGGTATCACCTAAAAGCCTCATCAAAGACATTTCGTTTGAGGGGATTTCGATCCTCGGCAGTCGCCTTTCTGAGCCGTGCCGAGGTTATGTTCGAGATGATTCCCTTTTTGCTCAATGCACAGTTTAGGCCGGCGCAGCGCGACCTCTGCTGCAGCACGACCCACGGAAAGATGCAGACGGCACACCGCTGACTTCACTGCATCCTTGTGATCTTCGGAACTTTTTGGGTGATTTCGGTACACCTGGGACTTAAGGTGGTCCTATAGGAAAAAGTCCGATGGGGTTACGTTCGGAGAATTCGCCGACCACGGGCGTGTCTCGAACCTCGAGATCACGCGCCGCCCGAAGCGCTCCCACAGCCCCTCCCGGTTTTCTTTAGCGGTATTGGCGTGGCACCGTCCTGCTGGAGCCATTGGATCTTAAGCGTTTCCGGATCTCTGCTCATCCTGATATTGCAGAACCCTCCAAAACGTCGCCAGAGCCACCCAATATCGCTGACCATTGACAGTCTGAGTAGCGCATCTCTCACACGAGTGGTGTTCGCCGTGAGCCTTTGATTGGGTTTATGGCCGCCGCTGTGTTCCTTGAATTGCATGAACCTATTGTTAACACTTCCTCGAGCCAGAAACTTGTCAATAATGTGGACAATTTTGTTTCAAGATGTTGCTCTCTTTGCCCTAAATTGTTTGCGGATCTTCCGTGGTGTCGAACCGACCGACTTAGTCTGGGAAAGCATAATTTCACGAGTTTTGCTTTTACTTTCTAAAACCGCGGCTTCATTTTTTAAGCTCAAATCATGGTGTCATATAAATCTACGAAAAATTCTCCGTTTTTCCACGTGCATTGATTTTGCTTAAATGTTGTTAGGGGTCCTCTATTCGCAAAAGAAATCCGTCTAACTTTTTTTGAGAAGCCCGGTATATTGTGTGAGATATAATTGTGTGAGAAGGAAGCAGAGTATTATTATAGCAGTGCTCATTGAATGCTACAGCAGGTTTCTCGTTAATCAACTTCTTGTTGAGCAGGCACGTACCCAGAATTTTGCCCAGGAGGGGGCCACCTGCTCTCAAAGGAGCCCCCTGGTCACCCGGGGGCCCCCTGCCAACCCAGGCAGTGGGCGTGCTCAGAACCTTTCGATGGGGGGGGGGGCTGGGTACAGTGGGCCCAGTCCTCCCTTGCAGACGGGCCCATCTGTAACGGTCTTAGCCCTAAAAAATGTGGAAAATTGGAAGGCGATAACGTCATTTTTGCCTGAAAAGTATGCATAAAATGCACAGAATCTTATGAGCGAGCATAGCGAGCGAGCGCCTCAGAGTCGCCTGTGTGGGTCCCTCGGCCTCCGGAGGCACTGGTCTGGGGCGCTCAGAGGTGCGGGTGAAAGACCATCAGATGCAATGGTGTGGGATCCTCACAGGCGCCGTTGTGGGGGCCTTAGGGTTATAGACACTGGTGGGGGTCATCATAGGTATGTGTGGGGCCCTGAAAGTTACTGGTGGCTATTCATAGGCCGACAAGGGACCCTCAGAAGCCGGTCAAAAGCCCTCAGAGTCGCTGGTAAATGCCGTCAGATGTGCTAGTGGAGGGCCCTCAGAGGCGCCGGTGTGGGGGCTCTTAGAGCCGCAAATGTGGGCCCTCGTGAGGCACTGGGGGGGGGGGGGCGCTTAGATGTGGCGGTGAGGGCCTTCGCAGGCGCCGTTATGAGGGTACTCAGAAGCACTGATGTGGGTCGTGGGTCCATAACAGACGAATGTGGGGCCCTTATAACTGATCCCTCATTGGCCAGTTAGGCCCTCAGAGGCCGGCAAAGGTCCCTCAGAAGCCGACGTGGGGCCCTTCTGGAGAGTGTGGCTACATAAGAGCTACAAAATGTGAACAAGCCGGCTTCGCTCGACAGTTTTTCCTGGGCTATCAGACGCCGTTTGAATTTTGACGATCGGCCCAGTAGTTTCGGAGTTAGGAGGGGGGGGGGCTATGGAGAGCCCCCCCCCCCAGTAGGGCGTGTTATACGCAGACCCCAGTGTGGCGCGGGTTAATCAGGGGCGCCTCAGGTGACCAGGGGACTTTCAATCGACCAGATTCCACTAAGTGACCAGGGGACCCTCTTATAAACAGGGGCCATTTATATCAGGGGCCCCTCGCGTAACTAAGGGCCTTCATATGGCTGCAGAGGCCTTGCAGATAACCAGACATTTCCTGGATAAACACGGTCCATCAGGTGACCAGGGGGCCCCTAAGGTGACCACCACGGAGGTAACCAGGGGGCCTCAGGTGACCAGGGGGCCATCAGATGGCCAGGGGACCCTCGAATGGTCAGGATCCGCTCAGATGGCCAGGGGGCCCTCAGGTGACCAGTGAGGTAACTAGGGGGGCCCTCAGGTGATCAGGGGCTCCTCAAGTGATCAGGGGTCCCTCAGGTGACCAGAGGCCCCTCAAGCGACTAGGGGGCCCCTCAGGTAACCAGGGGGCCTCTCTCTCTCTCTCTCTCAGGTGACCAGGAGGCCCCTCAGGTAGTCAGGGGCCCCTCAGATGACCAGGGGGCCCCTCAGGTGACCCGGAGGCCCTCAGGTGACCAGGGGGCCCTCAGGTAGTTAAGAGCCAATCAGTTGACTAGGGGTCCTCTCAGGTGACCAGTGAGGTAACCAGAAAGCCTTTCAGGTGACCAGGGGCCCCTCAAGTGACCAGGGAGCCCCTCAGATGGCCAGGGGGCCCTCAGGTGACCAGGGGCCACTCAGGTAACCAGTGGCCCTCAGTTAGAAAGGGGCGCTGTGGGCTCGTCACCGTGACATAATCCCTCTTCGATATCATTTTTTCTTTGAGTAAAAGACGATCTATCTAGTATTGGAATTAAGGTACAGGGATCCAGCACGCCTTCGGCGTGCTAGGTCCTCCAGAGTTATCTATGGACCGCAGGGCCCCCTCGCGCCTTCGGCGCTCAGGGGGCAGGGCCTCCTCTAACATACCCACTGGGTGGGCAAATGCCTACCCAGTCACCACAATTGATCACCCAGTGGCGTCGATTTGCCCACCCAGAAACAAATGCAAAAATAAAGGTCCGGCCAGACGTCCGGTAGGAACTACCACTTCGGTTTCCCGGGAAAAAAAACTTGCTAGCAGCCAGTGCCCCAGCCCCCAATCACTGCAGTGCAAGTTATTTTTTTTTTACAATGGATGCATCTGAATGCAGGGGCGGTAGCAGACTTGGCGTTTGGGGGTGGGGGCAACTTGGCAGCTTTGCCAAACCTCGGAGGGGGGAGGGGCAGTGCTAGCTTACAGGGGCCCCTTGCCATAGCGGCCTCAAAGGCCCGTATGGAACCCCAGAGGCCGATGTGGGCTCTCAGAGGCCAGTGCGTAACGCCTAAAGGTGTAAGCCATGGGTCCCCAGCCAGACAACAAAATAGGGCGATCAGAGACCTTATAGGCTGATTGGGGACTAAATAGGGCCTCAATTTGGAGCCATCAGAGGCTAATGTGGGCCTCAGATGTCAGTGTGAGGCCCTTATAAGACTGACATTGGTCCTCAGAGACCGGCATCGATCCTTCAGAAGCCAGTACGGGACCCTCAGAGGCACAAAAGGGTCAGTCTTGGATCTCAGAGGCAGAAAATGGGCCATCAGAAACCGGTGTGGGACCTTTAGAGGTCGGTTTGTGCCCTCAGAGGCCAGTTTAAGGCCCTCAGAGACCAGTACAGGGCCTGAAAATGGCAGTTTGATGCCATCAGAGGCCGACTTAGGCTCTCAAAGGCTAATGCGGGTCCTTACAGCCGAGGCAAGGATGGGACCCTCAGGGGTCAGTGTGGCACCCTAAAAGACAGGCTTGGGCTGGTGTTGGACCCCAGAGTCCAGAAAAGGCCAAGTTGAGCCCTCAGAGCCGATGCAGGTCCTTAACCCGGCAGTTGCTGGGATATTTCGCCACCCACCGTTTGCTGGGGGGGGGGGGGGGGGGCGTTAAACGCCCCCAGCCGATAACTCGAGAACCAATAGGCGCAGCGAAACGCACGAGACGGCAAACGAAAGAACGCGACGAGACGCTTCAGATGAGTACTTTAGAGTTGAATTTTGAGGTCACAGGTCGGGTCAACGTCAGGTCAAACACCTGAAATCGGACTTTCAGTAGCATGGACTTCAGGACTTCACAATGGGCGCCTCTCGTCATAAACTCTGTCAAAACGGTGCACAATCCATCATATAAGGCCTACAAGAGTGTCAGCTCCATGTAGGGGTCAGTCAAGCATAGGTCAGGGTCAAGGTCAGGTCAACCGGGTAGGCACATATCCCCGAAAATCAAAACTGATATTCGCAGCCTGTGACACATGTTTAATGGGTAATTTGGGGCGTAGAACACTATGGTGACATTCATTTTATCATATGTGTACCAGTTTGGCTCAAAAAGTTCAATTTAAGAAATGCATGTATCATGGTCGTGAAGTAGTCATGAGAAATTGCCAAGATTCAGTTCAAGATTTTGGAAAATGCGGAACAATAATCAATAATCGAAGATAGCATGTATATAAGAAATATTTTTTAATGTAGCCTGATGCTCATCATATATTAGTTAAGTTTTAAGCGAAATAGACAAAGAGAATAATATTTCGACCACGGGTCATCATCAGATTCGAATAGGAAAATCGAGCAGCCAGCCAAAGACAACGAACCAAGATCCAGATAGCAAAAATATGCGGTGTAACGTGCCTAATCAGATGACACCCTAAAAGGAGATACACAATATAAATAACAGCAACGGTACATATAGACATGCCAAATACGTAACTGCCTACTGCAATCTGCAATGGGTAACAACGGATACAATGCATACCTAGACAAACATGTCGCGTACCTAGTTACAAATCATACGATGACGAGTATGATAACGGGTAAAGTAGGCGCCACGATGACGTGTTTTTATTCAGCAGCGGTTTTGTATTTCTAATCTCAATGGATTCTGTTATTCTAAGATTAGCTTCGTCTTTACATATGTCCAGAATAGTGATTTCAAATTGCTCATTTTTGGCTTGAATTGTCGCATGCGCCGTCAACATATGATCACCAAGGTCAGTCCCACTCCTTTTGTTTCTAGCATCACCAAAGTGTTCCATAAATCGTGTCCTTATCATGCGTCTAGTTTTTCCAATGTATGTACGGTTCTCCAGGGTATTAGTCGTTGGTCGCTCGGCGAGCGGGAGGGCAACCAGTTCCGCCCCTGTATCGCGTGACCCCTTGCTCCGCCCAGTTACGCACGAGCGTACTCCACGCCGCGTAGTAGCGTGGGGAGGGGAGGGTTAGAATGGTGGCATGTGTAGAGGCTAGAACCGGTTTCCACCGCCATGCCACCGCCCAGCGACATGGAGCGGGGTCAGTGACCAGGGCGCAGGGAAAGGTCAGAGGTCAGCTATAACGTAGAGCTTTGTGTCTCCCTCCCCTCCGCGTGTAACGACCGCACGACAGCGGCCGGCCGCCAATCAGGCTTGACATGTCAAGGTCACCCGCAGTCAACGGGCTCAGAGGGTTGGTCGAGTGCGTGTCCGACGTCCGTGGCTGACGACAGTCTCGACCATGTGCTATGGTGCCGATAGACTAGCGTGGGTAATAAGTTTTTGTTCGGTGCATATGGCTGCTGGGGTGTGTCATCTTGATATGATGCTTTGTAACCGTATGATACGCTTAAAACTTCGCTGGCAGTGGCCGAGAGGAGAGGGGGGGGGAGGCGGGTGCCGCCTCCACATGTTTATTTTTGTTGATAGCTGCGAGAGCTGAAATTTGGCAAGAAAATTGACCTTTGATTCAAGCTGAATTTTTATGACAGCAGCTGTATTTTCACCCTCGCCCATATTGGTGCTTTGCCAGCGTCCATCGTAAAGGGGGGAGGAAGGTCCGTTGGACCCCTTTGCCGTTCAGCCCCTGATCGAGCTAGAGCTTCGCGGAAAAAGAGCGTGTTGCCCGTGACGAGAGGAGGCCGTTGATACCCAATTTTAAGGTCCTAGGTCATTGGTTGACAGGTCAATATAACTCAAAGTTCGGGGAATCGGGACCTGTTAGAGCTTCGTAAAGTGGAGCTGTTATAAGGTTTTGCGGGGTGCTGATCACGAATTTCAAGTTAGTTTTGGATCACAGATGATGTTTTCGTGCATTTAGGCCAGGTCGGGTCAGGTCAGGTCAGGTCACATGTTACGAGGGAACCAAAACTACTTCTTAAATGTTCAAACGGTTTTTAAATGCGAAATCAACTCCAAAATCTACCCTAGAAACATGTAGAACTCGAAAGAGTGAACAAAGGTCATCAAAGGTCAGTGACCTGACTGACCTTCACGTGACCTTGATACCCACTAGAATCCATGGGATCAACATCCTTTCGCATGTTTGATCGCTTAAAGCCACAAAAAGACAATAAAACGCGCTCTTCTCGAAATACGCCAAAACGCAATTCCGGCCAAACATGGTCTCGGAAAACAGGTCACAAGTCAAAGGTCTTTTGAGTCAGTATCATACAAGTTATAGGATAGGCGTAATATTGATTAACTCGAGGGTACTGGAAGTTTCGTCGCAATCAGTCGCTTTTTGCGCGAGTTATTTGCGTAAAACTGAGGTTAGGAGGTCTGTTCGACACCCTCCTACAAGTGCGAAGGTTAAGGTCAGGCCGTTGACCAATGACGTCAAAAGAAAACCTCTGTAAGGTCCCAAAATGTCGCGACGTCGCAGCACCCTTCGTGCCAGGGGACTTTTCAACGGGGAATGAAGCTTATATGATCTAGAACTATCTCCCAGAGGCCTCACAACTTGCATGTAGCTATCTCGTATTTTTCTCAAGAGTCACCTGAAGTCAGGTCGGTCACGCAACCTCACGATTATTAATCAATTGGGAAATATGAAAGCTGTTATTTTGGCGCCGGGAGCCATCTAAAGCTGTCTCAAGCGCATTAATTCGCAATTTTATACAATCTGTGCAAGCCCCAGCGGCCAGCATTCACTTTTCCATTCTTAAAGTTAGGCGACTTCATTTATGACGTCACTAAGGTCACAGGAGTTTTCACCAAAAAGTCCCGATCAAATTGAGCTAGCGAGTCGGGAAGCCACCAGTGGACTTGTGAGGACCTACCGAATCTAAGAAGCGATATGACCTCCTTTGGCCAGCTTCGTGGCCTGAGTGGCTCTGCCCTGACCATGACCTGATGTGAACACCTTAAATTGACCTCAACAAAAACAAAGCGTATACTATTCGACGCGCTTGAGCATGCAAAACTCGATGGCGCCATTATCTTGGCTCTGCAACCACTTATGGTGGTTGTTTACCAAAAACCGATCCCGCGATTTGGAGCACTTATACTGACCTCAGAGTTTATCGGTTGACCTGAGACATTCAACTCGGGTACCAGTTGCTGCATCTCATACGACGCACGCGCTCAGTTTTATCCGCAAGGCGCTAGCTCAATTAGGGGCAAAAAGACGGAGAGGGGTCGTAATCCCCCCCCCCTCGGCCGGGGTATATGCAGAAAACCCAAAATTCCGTTGAGGATTAAGCACTGAAGTGATATATTATGATGCAAGAAGGTATAGGTCAAAACGATTATGCACACGAGCGGGTGTGAATAAAATTGTGTTTGAGGTATGCCCTTTTTTACTATACATTCGATTTGCTTTAGTTATTGGTAAGAACAGATACAACCAAGAAGAGCGCCCCTGAAGAAAATGTGGCGCACCGGACGGGTGCGGTTAAGGTCTAAGGTCAGTCGGGGACCTCTAAGTTCGGATCAAGCGCTGCATGTTTATAGGGGTAAAAAATGGTGACAAAAAAGCATCCCGATTTTGGCAGCCTCGTCATGCTTTGTCACGGCACTCATCCACTCCCTCGGCCGAAATATTATTTCCTTTTTGTATGAGTTCTTGCATAATCCCGCCCATTATGCTGCATGTTGTTTGCCATGAAAAAAAACAATGCATGTTCAGCTACGTTCTACGCAGTACGCACTAACCTAACCAGAAACCACCATCCCATCATCCACCACTAGCCACCATCCCGTTCTGTGCTCCCTTCCACCACACACGAATCAGCCGAGATACCAGTCAGTCGGGCTAGCGCTATCCTATCCTCCCTTCCTGACTGCACAGCGCTAAAACCCAGAGCCGAGACTTCCCGAGCGCGACCTCCGACCCCGCGCGGTCCGAAGGGTCGACCGATGCCTAAGGGCGCGCCGCGCGCCGGCCACCCGGATAGTCTCTACCGAGTCTCCCTTTCATACACCGTTTACTACGCGCTCGATTCATTCATGATTCTGTGTTTCCGCGGTCCTGTCGTTAGATGGCTCTACTGATGTCATAGGCGATCCCAGGAAGATTGCGGCCAGAATACCCCAAACGGCAGAAAATGAGGTTTTTGGTGAATATCTCGGAAAGTATTCGGCATACATCGATGCCATTTCACAGTCTCGTGGTAAATGTGCATACACATAATGCGGGTTGAGACTTATGCATTTGAACATTATATAGGACCAGATATGTCCGAAAAAGCAAAACCAACAAGACTTTTACTGGAGAACCGTACAATTGCAAAGTTTGCAGGTAATTTGATAGACAACGTTCTTAGTGTGACATTTACCATCCAGTACTCCGTTACATGTATGGCATACTTTCCGGTTGCCTCTGGGGCACGGGGTTGGTTCTAATGCTGATCTAATCAGTTTATCAGAGAGCGTTGGTCCACTTTTCCAAGCAATTTGGATTGCGAGATCTGAAGATTTTGCTGCTGCGTTTATCTTTCTAGTTAAGGATTCGTCAATATAGGGTAGTGATACGTAGGTACGAGTTTGACCAGTCTTACCAGTCTTGAACCCGGCCGACTAGGCTTATGCAATGCTGCGTTTTGGACATTTTTAATCATTTTACGCGGGTACCCGTTTTCCAAGAATAGCTGGGCGAGTTTTCTAAGACCTCTGTCTTTTGCTGCCTTGTCAGACCCTATCCGTATAGCTCGTAGAGCTTGGGAGTGTATGATAGACCGTTTAGTTTGCATAGGATGGCAAGATTGAAAATGAAGAATAATGGGAGCTGTTGTAGGTTTAATGTAAAGTTCGGTAGTATATTTACCTGTTGGTTCCACCGTGAGTAATGTATCTAGTAAGGGAATTTGTTTTTTAGGGGAGTTTTCAGTCCTTTCTATGCTGAACTTTAGAGCAGGATGAAAACTATTTAGGAACTCGTAATAGTTGTCCAAAGACTCAGAGCCGTGTGTCCAAATGCCAAAAATATCATCTATATATCTGAGGTATATCAAGGGTTGATGTGTATCTGCTGCTAACATGAGTGTTTCGACTGCATTCATAAAAAGAATGGCCAGAGGAGGAGCTATACGACTACCCATTGCTATGCCTTTTGTTTGTTTATAAATATTTTTGCCAAACCTTACATAATTGTTGTTTAAGCAATGCTGAAGTAGCTGGCGGACGTCAGGATATGGTAAGTCCAAATAGGTCTACTTTTGTTGAGTGGGTGCGGATCATGGCTATGGTTGACTCAATCGCTTCAGCAGTAGGAATGTTGCCATAGAGGTTGTTGACATCTACTGTAAAAGCGATGGCGCCTTTGGGAAAGCCGTTCGGGAAACGACTTCTAATCTGGCTGAGAAAGTCGTAGGTGTTTGTCAAATGGGCTGGGACGAACACTAGAAGTTGAGCGATTATTCTTTCTAGCAGCCAAGAGAGCTTGTCGATGGGATCCCCACAAGCAGACACTATGGGTCGCATCGGGTTGTTCGGTTTGTGCGTTTTTGGTAGTCCGTATAGCTCAGCTGTACGCGATTCATTTGGTCTAATGGCATGCATAGTTTTGTCCGGAATTTTCCCTTCTAACGTGGTTTTTATAATCTCAGTGGTTTCTTCATCAAGTTTTTTGGTGGGGTTTGTTGTGACTTTTTGGTAATTCTGAACTATGACCTGCGTTTTCTCTACGTACTCGTTTCTGTCCATAAGCACTAGCCCCTTGCACTTATCTGAACGCTTCACAATCACGCTATCGTCATGCTGTAGGCCTTTGAGAGCTAATAGTGTTTGCTCTGCTCTGTTGGGCGATGGTGACTATATATATGCATAACTTTTTGTTTGAAACTCTTCAAAGACTGCTCGGTAACTGGATGAGCCTGTGGAGCCTGTTTAGTGTCGGTATCACTAAAACGTGGGTTTAGCCCATTCATAGGCTTAGATGGGTTGGTGCCTTGTGATTGTGCCTTCTTTTTTCCTCGATCTCCTCCTTCCAGCGAATGGCAAAAGCCCCCCTCTCCAGCCCCACCTCTACGTCCTTCATGGTTTTACCAGTAATAGTACGTGATAGAGCGAAGTTTGGTCCCTTTTCAAGAAGACTTTTAAGTGCGGGGTTTACTGGATGGCCGGAAAGATTTGTGAATTTCTGGGGTTCTTGGTTGCCATGTAACGGGGGAAATCGTACATCATTACTGAGTTGGTGTTCGGCTTCAGAACTGTCGACAGGTTCGTTCCCATAATGGACACCCCCCTGTGCAATGGTGTACTCAGATTCAACCGCATCGTACCAGAAGTCCTCAACGATACCTATCTCATCGGCGTTGTCGCTAGCGTCAAACCAACACTCGATGTCAGTGCTAACAAGAAGCACCTCCAACCCACCCCACGCACTACGACCATCACTAGCGTCATGCCAGCATTCATGCAGATCACCTGCGTGATGCCTGCAGTCAGTGTCACTGCGCGCATCACCAGCGTCATGCCAGTTTCCAATGTCACTCGGTGCATCATCGGCGTCATACCAGTTTTCAGTGTCACTGTGCACATCACCAGCGTCATACCAGATTTCAATGTCACTGTGCGCATCATCGGCGTTCCACCAGTATCCAATGCTACTGTCTATAGTGGTGTTCCCACTTCCGGTGTCTCCGTCTATCTCTTGTTCAGTACCAATATCGTTTTCGCCTCTTCTGCCTCTTCTGGTATGTCCTACAAGCTGTTCTTCTGTGTTACTGGCCCTATCTAGGATTCTTTCCTCTGAATCAGTTTGGGATGAGTATGTCTCATGTCCGTCTTGTGCGTTGTTTTGTGAAGTTAGCTGGGCGAACTTCTTGGCAAGTTTGCTATGTGTGGAGGCTCTTTAATCATGATAGATTTCGGTGCCTTTCTTCATCGTCCAAGGGAATAGTCTGAATGTTTCAGCCTCATTCATGAGCCTTTTTTGCTCCCTGATCAAAAAAGATCTGTGTCTATGTGCAGATCGAATCGTTTCGTTCAATGTCCGACGTAGAAGGTCATCATGAACCTGGCGCATAAACTTAACTAATATATGATGAGCATCAGGCTACATTTAAAAATACTAGAGGTACAGGTTTACGCGATAACTGTATGTTTTGATTTATGTTATGTTACGGGTGCATTAGTTTTGGGTGATTGACTTGTATTTTTAGCTATATTATTTGGGTAGATTTGGGTAGCTGTTTTTAAAACTGTAAGGGATGGTGATAGTTGCGGGGTATTCAAGTGTTTTGTATGTTGGGCCCTTTTTTAACTCAACCCTACCCCTACCCTACCCCTACCCTACCCTACCCTACCCTACCCTACCCTACCCTACTACCCTACCCTACCCTACCCTACCCTACCCTACTACCCTACCCTACCCTACCCTACGCTCCCCTACTACCCTAACCTACCCTACCTAACTCTACCCTACCCTACCCTACCCTACCTTACCCTACCCCTACACTACCCTACCCTACCCTACCCTACCATACCCTACCCTACCCTACCCCTACACTACCCTACCCTACCCTACCATACCATACCCTACCCTACACTACCCCTACACTACCCTAACCTACCCTACCCTACCCCTACCCTACCCTACCCCTACACTACCCTACCCTACCCTACCCCTACCCTACCCTTACACTACCCTACCCTACCCTAACCCTACACTACCCTACCCTACCCTTACACTACCCTACCCTACCCTACCCTTACCCTACCCTACCCTATCCTACCCTACCCTATCCTACCCTACCCTACCCTACCCTACCCTACCATACCCTACCCCTACCCCTACACAACCCTACCCTACCCTACCCTACCCTACCCTACCCTTCCCTACCCTTCCCTACCCTACCCTACCCTACACTACCACCGACAGTCCAAGTTTCAGCTAAATCGGCCCAGAAACGGCTGATATTGCAAAAACTAATTAATTGTATTTACTGGCGAATCCCCTTGGCGAGCGGTGCCTTATGTCGGCCTTCGTTGTCAAAGGTCAACGACCTCCCGGCTCTGATTTCGCTCAGTTCTGCAAGCGAACAACTGAGCCTAAAGCACGTGCCCTCTGCTCGGCGCCGGTCGCGGCCCCACCACGTGCACACCGCTGAACCCACACCGTCGAAAATTTAATACGACAAATGAGTGCACGCGCTCGACTTGGCAAGAAAATTTCACCCCCGTAGCCCTTACCGTTTCCGAGCAATAGCCTGTTTTTGCCGATTCTAATGCTAACCCTATGGCGCACATGAGCACGCGCCACGGGCGCACCCTCGGCCGCATCGTGCCCAAAATTTGATACGACCTGTTTTTTTACGTGACCCACGACTGGTAAAAATTTCACCATCCTGCGTCAATCGACGGCGCCGTAATAAGCCTTTTAGGGAGTAACCCCGACGGCGGCGTGGGCGGCGGACTTTTTAGGATTTATAATAGTAGATTTCTTATATACATACTAATAAATATGCTCAGCAATAGCATCTCCATTCTAAAAAATCGAAGATAGCCATTTGATTGTTCATGGTATTGGCAGTCTAATGGCGTTTACGGCATGTCTGTATGTCTATTTTGTGATTTTATATGATTTTTTGAACATATACCGTTTTTGGTCGAAAACCAAGAAATCATGACGTCACTGAAACCTCGATATCTCAAACATTTTCTGGTTGATTTTTTTTTTAAATTTTGTCACAATAAACGTCAATAAATTCCCTACAGGTACCCAAAGTTTGCGCGCCGTTTTTTTTTGCTATGGCCCAGCGAAAAAAGTGGGGGCGTTTAACGCCCCCCCCCCCCAGCAATTCGGGGGGTAACCCTCGCCCGTATAGGGAGGAGTCGAACGGACCCCCCTCGATTTTTTTGCGAATAACTCGCGTAAAAAGCGGCCGATCGCGACGAAACATTCAGTACCCTCGCGTTGATCAATTATACACCTACCCTGCAAATTTCATGACCCTGACCTTAATGAGCTTTGACCTGTGACCTACTTTTTGAGACCATGTTTGGCCGGAATCGCGATTCGGTGTGTCGGCTCGCATTAGCCACGCGTATGCAGTCTTTTCGTGGTTTCAAACGTTTAAACATGGGATATGATGTTGCTCCCATGCATTAGGGTGGGTGTCAAGGTCACTTGAATTTTAGGTCAGGTCATGTACCTTTGATGACCTCGGTTCACTTTTTCGAGTTTTACATGTTTCTGGGCTAGTTTTTTTCAGCTGAATTCGAATTTAGCAACCATTTGAACATTTACGAAGTAGTTTTGGTGCCTTCGTAACAAGTTACGAAGCTGTCAGAGGAGGTTGCCACCTACTACGAATACCCGGCAAAACCCTTACTGGTTGACCTGACCTGACCTGACCCGACCTGATCTAAATGCATGAAGACATCATCCATGATCATAACTAACATGATATTCGTGATCAGCACCCCGAAAAACCAAAGCCACTCTTTACGACGTTCTAACAGCCAACGTCCCGATTTTCCCGACTTTTGGGTCCATGACCTGACCTGGAAGGTCAGCCGATGACCTAGGACCTTAACCCTCGCCGGCACAGGGGGGGTTGATGCAACCCCCTAAGGTTTTTCGCGAATAACTCGCGTAAAAAGCGGCCGATCGCGACGAAACTTTCAGTACCCTCGCATTGATCAATTTTACACCTACCCTGAAAATTTCATGACCCTGACCCCAATGACCTTTGACCTGTGACCTCTTTTCCGTGACCATGTTTGGCCGAAATCGCGATTCGGCGTATGTCGGCTCGCATTAGCCAAGGATTAGGTCAAGGATTATCAATAGACAGGTGTGACATATTATAGTGCATGTATGGCCTAAAGTTTTGAATTCATTTTAAAAGGAGAAAAAACGCAAGAAATTACCCAACGTTTCGCATTTATTGCTTAGTCATGGGTCTTCGACCCATGATTAAGCAATAAATGCGAAACGTTGGATAATTTCTTGCGTTTTTTTTCTCCTTTTAAAATGAATTCAAAAGTTTAGGCCATACATGCACTATAATATCTCAGGTCAAGAATGGTGTCTAACAGTTTTTCGCTAATAACTTCTAAAAGAAGCATGCTAGAGCGATGAAAACGCCTTAGATGTGTTCGGGAACACGATTACTCTCAAATCCGACATTTTTGCGCCCCCATGCAACACGATGCGCTCAAATCCGACAGCGCTATGAATCGACTGTCGGGGCGAAATTGCACATGGAGATTGCGCTGTTTCTGGACATTTGATAAAAACGTGATTTTATCGGAAACCAATGCCAAAGTATACGTGAAAATGGCATAAAACGGGTAAATGAGGTAGGCCGATTGATTATGTATGACTTTGATTCGACAATTAAGTAAGCTTTCTGCAAAATGCGCTGTTTTGTAAATGGCTGCTGAATTGCTCCACAACTCGGCTTTTGGATGTAATTTTGCGCCAAGATCCGACCCTTTCGATTCAGTGCTTAGTGGTCGTGAAAAATTTCATTTGACTTGTATTTCTTTAAAAATGAACGTATAAAGGAATGTTAAAAACAGAAATGTACAGTTTTTTGCGCTCTTTAATGTGATGTGCGTTTATAACCAATTGGTTTTATGTAAAATCAATTATTTGCAAGAATAAATTCCGAGGAACGACTTGGCCTTCACGGTCAAGTGAGATCTATAGTAAGTACCTAGGCATTCATCACGAAATCATGACTTTCCAATTTCTTAAAAACTGATCCTAACAAAAATCGAAGTGTTGGAACTTGTTAACTGCAGTGCAAGGATCACGATTATGGTATTTTTATCTTTGGCCGTTCGATATTTTCGCCAATGTCTTTGATTTTAAATATTTCACAAGTCAACGACGAGCGCAATATTTAATCTTTGCGCCAAGGCAGAACACCAGCTTGTCAAGTGCAGGCGCATTGCGCTATTTTTTGACGACTGGCTGGCGGATTTGGGTGCACTGGACATAATGCGCTTCAAATCAACTCCCGATGAAGGGAAAGCTTCAATTTGGCAACACCAGCATGTCAATTGCAGGCGCATTGCGCTATTTTTTGACGACTGGCTTGCGGATTTGGGCGCACTGGACATAATGCCAGGGGCGGTCGCAGACTTGGCGTTTGGGGGGCAACTTGGAAAAGGGGCCCCTGCACTGACCTGGGGGACCCGGTGCTAGCTTAAAGGGGCCCACGGACGTAGTGCATGGGGGCAGAAATCTAGCCATGGCCGGTGAAGCGGGAGGGGGGGGGGGTAGGGAGCGGCATCCGAGCGGAGGCTCATTGCCAGCTTTGAGGGTGTACCATGTCGAAAAGGTAAGTTCATTTTGAAGTATTGGTGTAATGTCAATAATTCACGCAACTGTGAATTGACTACCGGCTACCGAAAAAAGTAAAACCGGCTAACTTAGCCATTTTCGAAGATATCATGCTAAAACTTTTGACAGTGGGTCATCGGTATGTGTTCAATCACATGTGTTCCGTATCTTATTTTTTACTTGAGCACAAATGTAAGTTATGAAGACCATCACAGTAGCAAATGCATCGAAAGATGGATAGTAGTGGGCAAAATATCATTAATTTGTCGTGCTGCATCGAAAGTAGTGTTGATGAGAAAAGGGGTTTTTATTCCAGATTATCGTGGGTGCAGAATACATTGTCTGCACCCACTGGAGAATTATTGTTGGTGCAACTTCACCCACTGCACCCGTGGCTCCTACACTAATAGGCCCATGGATAACGCTTCGGCGATACCTATCGCATAGAGGCTGCAATGTGGCCCTTAGAGTACAGTGTCAGACCCCCAGAGGCCGGCGTTGGACCATAGGGTCAGCGAAGGGCCTCAAAGGCCCCAGAGGCTGATGTGGGCCCTCAGAGGCAAGTGCGTGACGCCCAAAGAAAAGTCTTGGGCCCCCATAGAACATAATAGGGCCATCAGTTGCCGGTGTAGAGACCTCATAGGCCAGTTGGGGGCATATAGAGGCCAGTTTTGGGCACCTCAGAGGCTAGTGTGGGGCCTCAGATGTCGGTGTGAGGCCCTTAAAGACCGGTATGGGTCCTCAGAAGCCGGCATCGATCCTTCAGAAGCCAGTACGGGGCCCTCAGAGGCTAATGTGGGTCCTTACAGGCTAGCATGGGCCATTAGAGGTCAGTGTGGGGCCCTAAAAGACCGGCATAGACCGGCGTTGGACCCCAGAGACCAGCGGAGGGCCCTCAAAGACCAAGAGGGGCCCTCAGAGGTCGATCCGGGCTCTTAGTGGCCGACATCGGGTCTTCAGAATCCAGTGCGGGGCCCTCAGAAGTCAGAGGCAATTAAAGGCTAGTCTTGAGACAGAAATGAGGCCACCAGAGCCTGTGTAAGGCCCTCAGCCGCCGGTTGGGCCCCTGAGACCGGTTTAGAGGCCCTCAAAGGCCAGTGGAGGGCCCTCAGAGGTCACCGTGGGTCTTCAGCGGTCAATGTGGGCGCTTGACCGCCACTGAAGGGCCCTCAGAGGTCAGTGTAGGACCCTCAAAGACCGGTATGGGAGCTGTTAACCCGCGCCGGGCCGGTGCTCTGAGATTCCGCGCCGGGCCGCGGGGGGTGTTTGAACACCCCCCCTTCTAACTCGGCTCCTGGGCCACGTAGCGACACGCGGTAAGCGGCAATCGAAAGAACGTCAAAAATAAGGACGAAAACACTTCAGTCATTTTTTGGGTCAGGTCAAAGGTCAGGTCACCAGAGGTCACCAAAGGTAAAATGTTGACTATTTCAACATTTTGGAAACTGCCAACGGCTATCTTGGGAACCGATAGAGCTACAGCGCCGCAAAAAAGCGCATTCGATAGCCCTTTTACAGACCTTTCTGAGTAATGTTCTCAGATTTGACCTCAGGTCAACAGTTTAGCCTCCAGAGGGCAAAAACTCCAAAAATAGCCGTTTTTACGAAAATCGGTTTTTCGGCAATAACTTTTGACTCAAAAGAGCTATGACATTACTTTTGCCAGCATCGTGTTCCTCTCGTCGAGACGCGTCGAATGAACTATAATTTGACCTTGAAAGGTCAACTTGAAAATTTGACCTCAGGTCAAGGTCATGACCTGACCGGAAAAGGTCATGTTGCATATCAGTCGATCCGCAACGTCGAGCCGAACACATCTAAGGCGTTTTCAGCGCTCTAGCGCTCCTCTATCAGAAGTTATCATCGAAAAACTGTTAGATTCTGTTCGTGACCTGAGATGACCTCGGGGACATAACGAGGGGTCACAGTTGCCATTTTCTGGTTCAGTGTGTCTATTTTACCTACATCTCGATGTTTGAGAGTGTCTAGAATAGCGTTCGTGCAAAACAGATGCTTTTCAATTTGCTCCCATTGACTTATAATGGAGAGGCCGCAAAATTGACCTGACCTTAGGTCACCGATATCAAAATTACGAGATATACATTTTATAGATAGTGTTGCTCTAATCAATCGCTGAAAGTTTCAAGGCAATCGTTCAGTCGGTGTAGCTATGACGAGCATTCTTTTTTTTTCTGAGGTGAGGTCACTTGGCGTGACCTGGTGACCTGACCTAAGGTGACCTGGGTCTGAAATTTTCACAACATGTGCGGAAAAGATGCACAAACAGGTGTGCGAAAAACGGCGGCGCTCCGCGCCGCCGTTTTTGAGATATCTGCGAAAAACCGCAAAGGGGTGTTCAAACACCCCCCTGGCCCGGCGCGGGTTAACCCGCGCCCTGGTGGGGTCTGTTTATAACGCGACTTGGTGGGGGGGGGGCTATTTTTTGCCCCCCCCCCCTCGTATCTCCGAAACTACTGGACGGATCCGCAAAATTCAAACGGCGTTCGAAAGGCCTGTCAAATTTGTCGAAGGAAACCAAATTTTATTGACCTCGGGGTCACCGATGACGTCACAGGTCAGGTCAAAGATGAAATGTTTCACCGTTCACGGGTCTTCTAGGGAATGCGCTATAACACCGAGGAAAACGCATTTTGTCGAGAATCAGCGATAGTGCGTCAGTTGCCTAGTAGATATGTTGCTGTTAGAGGTCACTGGTCATACCAGGTCAGGTCACAGGTCAGGTCACCAAAGGTCACCAAGGGTCACCACATGAACCCAACGTTACTAAGGTTGTGCGATGCATGTTTTATGGCCAGTTTTTCATTTCCAACTCAATGGTGTTGGTTATAAGACCATCAGGTACGGTTTAGGTCACTTTCTGGTGGAGGTCAGGTCAAGGTCAGGTCAAAAAAGGTCAAATTTCAAAGTTGATATTTTTGCATAAAATGGGTATTGATTCGATGCAGCTCGTCACGGGGAGTCTAATGGTGGTCTTTGTTTTGCGCTACGAGGTCTAGAATTGCTGGAAATTGAGTTTGAAAATTTGACGTCATCAATTTTGAACAGTTTTTTCGCTATAACCTGGCCAAAAAAAGAGGTATCGATCTCAAATTTGGTATGTAGATAGAAAGCGGTAGGGACTATCACATATATTCCGGTTTTTTTTCGAAATTCAAAAAACTTTTTTGATTTTTCGGCTATTATATTCAAAAATCTATTTTTTGATTTTTGGGGGTCAAAATCCAAAAATTTAAAAAATCTGAGATAGCAGTTTTGTAGCCCTGTCCATTCTACAGCTTTTATGTCCGTATCATTTTTCTGTATTTGCAAAGCTATAGGCTTGACAGCTCTTCCCGCGAAACCCTTTTTTGGGTCGAAAACGGCAGAACATGACGTCACTCTGACGTCATTTCCGGCCAACCTATCATAGCCTTTGGAAAAATTTTTGGTCACAATGTGTAAAATTGATGTCCGGGAGGGTACTGAAAGTTTGGTGACGATCGGCGCAGTGGTTCTGGAGATATATCGAAAAGTCTGGAGGGGGGCAAAAAATAGCCCCCCCCCCCCCCACCAGGTCGCGGGTTAATAGCTGGCGTAGGTTTCTCGAGCCTCGTGACAATCGAATACGGGCCAGGGCCCCATACGCCCATGGGGGCCCATCAGTTGTTTGGGGGGGGGGCAAATGATATGATGGCCCCCTGATTTGCCTTTGGGAGGGCATGGCCCTGATGCTCCCCCCCCCCCCGCCCCCCTGCGACCGCCACTGCACCAATCTGAGGCTGTTGACAAAGCTGACATCTGGCGAGCAGGCTGAAAACCAAAACTTTAGTCCAGACAGAGCGCGCCCTTGAAAAGTGCGCCTAGAGCGGTCAAAAGGTGTCGTCTGCCGGCGCAATCGTTGAATTTAGAGTGCGCTCACGTCACGTATAATGGCTGAATGCCAAATCATTTCCAGACAAAAATATTTGATCTTTTGAGTTGTTTCTTGTTAGACATGAGCTTTAGAATATTTATAGAGGTTGTGTCAAAGCGGTGAATGACAAAAACGGTTCTAAGCACCTTAAAAGCCTTTGTAGATTCAGTAATTTTTAAGCGCACCATGTTGTGTATCGGCGCAGTGAAAAGTCACGTGACCCGACTTGGTCACGTGACTGCGCTTAAAACCGAAATCGTGATCATGGGAGGCTCGACGATGCGGATCGACTGTTATGCAACATGACCTTTTCCGGTCAGGTCATGACCTTGACTGAGGTCAAATTTTAAAGTTGACCTTTCAAGGTCAAATTATAGTTCATTCGACGCTTCTCTACGAGAGGAACAGTGAACACGATGCTGGAAAAAGTCGTGTCGTGGCTCCGTTGAGTCCAAAGTTATTGCCGAAAAACACTTTTCGTAAAAAGCGTCTATTTTTGGAGTTTTTGCCCTCTGGAGTCTAAACCGTTAACCTAAGGTCCAATCGGAGAGCACTCTGCAGTAAGGCCTGTAAAAGAGCTATCGATTGCGCTTTTCCGCGGAGCTGTAGCTCTATCGGTTCCCGAGTTAGCCCTTGGCAGTTTCCAAAATGTTGAAATAGCCAACATTTTACCTTTGGTGACCTCTGGTGACCTGACCTTTGACCTGACCTAGAAAATGACTAAGTGTTTTCATCTTTATTTTTGACGTTCTTTCGAATGCCGCTTACCGCGTGTCGCTACGTGGCCCAGGAGTCGAGTTAGAAGGGGGGTGTTCAGACACCCCCTCTCCGGACCGGCGCGGAAGTCGCGGAGCACCGGCCCGGCGCGGGCTAAGTTCTGAGAAATTTACATCACTAGTCAGAGGTCTCGTGTTGTGAAGCGCTCGGCGGCTATTCCGGTTCCAAAAGGGCAGGATCCCTCCGCGCACCTGGGGTCAAAGCTCACTTGCCCTGCGGCTGGTGTCCCTGTCAGCCTATCGCCACCCGAGCCCCTCCCACTGCGCTGGCCGGTAGCCCCGGGCCGCGGTCAACCACTCCCCACCTCTGACCCTACCGTTCTCGGAAGTCGAGAGAGATCCTATCGGTCGACGCCGCTGTCAGATTATCAATGGCTACGCTCTACTTGAGGGTCCAGCAATGTCTCCTTACTACGTCGTAGTACGCAATGCGTAGGTTTACAACTCGCTGCTCAGTGGCGGTCACAGAGACGGGACTCCGGGGTGCCCCGAAGAAGTGGATATTCCCGTTTTTCGATGATAGCGGGCATATTATGATAGATAGAATTGTGACACCTTAGAGGAAGCTGTCTAACTGAAATACGAAGCTGTGCGATACTCGCTTTTGATGATAGGCCTCACCATTAATGATTGGTGCTAGGTTTTGTTCGATTACAGTATAACCCCACATTACTTCAGCGGTGACCTGTACAGCCCTCAGCAGACTGCGTGGTAGGTATTCTTTTTCCGACAAAACTGATAATAATTCAAAAGTCATGTTATCAGTCGGTCGAAACTCACTGCAAATAGATGCGCCATGCTCCACTCCTTCGATGGGGCCAATCAATAAACAAAGCATACGCCTTGTGTGGCAACAAAATGTAAAAGTTCGTTTTGAGGGCAAATATAAACTTTTGGGTTTTGTTGCCAAACTGGATGGAAAATGCATACGATGATAATGTCAATCTAAGCTGCGGAGTCTCGCGCATCTTGCTGTTACGATTTCCGAGTGCCCGATAGCATAGTATTCGCGTTATTATCGGTTTTGTCGAAAAAAGAATACCTACCACGCAGTCTGCAGAGGGCTGTTGGTCCACCCTGGGGTGGACCAAAAAGGATGGAAACATTTTGAACTCGCATAAAATATGTGTTATTGCATGCAGGTGACTGAAAATGATACCAAACGAGAGTACATTTCGTGGAAATTCATAATGACATCCCTCTCATCTGCTTTCTCTCGTTTTCATTCTCCCACAGCAAATGTTCGAAGAGGCCACTTTTGCGAGACAGGCAAAGAGCGGCCCGCCTGGCTGCTGACGCGATAGCCCGATGACACATGTCCGCTGGTTTGGCTCGCACAGCCTTGGTGATCACTCTCTTCAGGTAACAGATGCCTTTAGAACCTTCCTTGTAGACCTGGCCTTGAGATGACCCCACAGGAAAAAATCCATCGGGGTCAGGTCAGGTGATCAGACAGGCCAGTTCCGACACGCACTGCGGGATATCAGCCGGTCACCAAAGTGGTTCTCGCTCCACTTGAGCGTTTTTTCGCGATGTGAGGAGGCGCACCGCCTGGCTGGAATCACATGAGGTCCATGAGACTGCCATACTTCGTTTGGGCTCACTTCAACAACTTCTTTAGCGTCGCTTGGTAGCGCTTTTGGTCGTCAGCCACGGTGTTGTCGCTCACATCCTCGAACCGAAGTGGAACTGGTCTGTCTGTCTTCTCATCTGACCTATGGATTCCTTTCCTGTGGAGTCATCTCAAGGGCCAGGTCTACAAGGAAGGTTATGTAGGCCTCTGTGAACTGAAGAGAGCGATCACCAAGGCTGTGCGAGTCATACCAGAGGACATGTGTCATCGGGCTATCGCGTCAGCCGGCAGGCTGACGCTCTTTGCCTGTCTCGCAAAGGTGGCCTCTTCGAACATTTGCTGTGAGAGACTGAAAACGAGAGAAAGCAGATGAGAGAGATGTCATTATGAATTTCCACGAAATGTTCTCTCGTTTGGTATCATTTTCAGTCACCTGTATGCAATCACACATATTTTATGCGAGTTCAAAATGTTTCCATCCTTTTTGGTCCACCCTGTACATTGTAATCTGGAACGAATAGACGTCACGAGCATCGCTTACCATAAAACACACGACAAACGTTAACTTTGCATAAATATCACCTTGTTGCCAATAATGGCACATCTTATTTCACCTAAATCACAGGTTTTGAAATTGGTTGAGCCCCAAACAAGTGGCTGGATCCGCCCTTGTGCAGGGGAGCGGCGAAATATTTTGCCCACCCAGTGAAAAATCCTTAGAGGAGGCCCTGGTCTATACCTATTGCGATGAGCAAAGAGCCGGCAGAAAACCACCACACTGCGTGGAGGCTGAGCCGAGCGGAGCGAACAACCGCCCGGCGCGAAGACTGGGAGAGAACAGAGAGTAGCTTGAGTATACTGTGCCGCTAACTTGAAGTCTTTTGCTCGATCGCTCCAGGTGACCATTTCCTTGGACACACCACTGCACTAATTCACAGTCTATATTGCGATGAGCAAAGAGCCGGCAGAAAACCACCACACTGCGTGGAGGCTGAGCCGAGCGGAGCGAACAACCGCACGGCGCGAAGACTGAGAGAGAACAGAGAATAACTTGAGTATGCTGTGCCGCTAACTTGAAGTCTTTTGCTCAATCGCTCCAGGTGACCACTTCTTTGGACACACCACTGCACTTATTCACAGTCTATATTGCGATGAGCAAAGAGCCGGCAGAAAACCACCACACTGCGTGAAGGCTGCGCCGAGCGGAGCGAAAAACCGCACGGCGCGAAGACTGGGAGAGAACAGAGAGTAACTTGAGTATACTGTGCCGCTAACTTGAAGTCTTTTGCTCAATCGCTCCAGGTGACCACTTCCTTGGACACACCACTGCACTAATTCACAGTCTTTGTTGCGATGAACAAAGAGCCGGCAGAAAACCACCACACTGCGTGGAGGCTGAGCCGAGCGGAGCGAACAACCGCCCGGCGCGAAGACTGAGAGAGAACAGAGCGCGGGAGGTGTTTACAGCAGGTTTAAATATGACTGGCTATGGGGTCACACACAGGGGAGATAGCGAGGGAGCAAAGGAAACGGTATAAGGCAAACTAACTGGACGCGACGAACCGGAAATAAAGAAAGAGATAGGGCGCGACGCAGCGCGCCAGCGGCCGCCGGGACGGACGCAGCGCGCTAAACAAACGTAACCGGGCTCGCCGCGCCGACCACGTTCCCCGTGAACAAAGCTATCGACGGGCGTCGCCGTGAGAGGGGTCAGGTCCGGCACACACAGGTGCGCGCGAAACACCCCCACTGGGGCGGGGGGGGGGGGGCGGCGCGGCGGCCCGCTCGGCTGACCCACCGGCCGCCCGCCACCCTGCTCGCGAGACGGGCGACAGGACAGTTTTGGCGGTCACAGAACCCAGTTAGGTATTTAGTGGTAACTTATCTCTCAGTGTTGGTTATATTGGAAGGCCCATCAATTATCTTTCATTTGTGCATAAAGAATTATTACATTTTTCGTAAAATATCACTGGAGATCTCCCTAAAGCATTTTTTCGAGAAGCATGGCAACGTCACCCCGCAAGGCAAAGTCACCCCCGTTTACGGTACCAAATTTGAGCGCAATCGGCCCAGCCGTTCTCGAGATCTGGAAACGCTCCCTGCACGTGCGCACATGCAGTAGCACCCTAACCGCAACACATGGGAATGCATTGCCTGGTGGGTGCCTACCTGCATGCCAAGTTTCAGCGAAATCGCCCCAGTAATTACTGAGTTATTGAAATGGGAAAGTTTCAGCGAAATCGCCCCAGTAATTACTGAGTTATTGAAATGGGAACAAATTTGGCACCTCTTCTTTTTGCAATTTCCACGTGCAGTGGGGGTCACTCACATAGACCAAGAGTATTCGACCTTTGGTAGAAGGGATGCAGCTACCCTACAAAAATTACCGCAAGACAATCACCCAAGCGGCTGCTGAGATATGAGCTTTTCAAAATCACTACCTTTGCAAAACAGCTTGAACACCCTTGATTTTTCACGTGGCACGTGCCACGACGGTCACTGAGATGTATCAAAAGTAGTCAGTTACGGGGTAGAAGGGATGGGGCTACCCAGCAAAAAAAGACTGCAGGCCAATCGGTCCAGCGGTTGCTGAGATATAAGCCTCTCAAAAGCGTTACAGGCCGGGCCGGGCCGGGCCGCTCATACTGAGATTTTTCCGTTATATTGAAAAGACTTCGCTTCGCTCGCTGCGCTCGCTCACTCGTAACCACATTTTTGGTCGTGCATCTCCCTGCTAAGCCACACTTACAGCAGTAGCACCCGCGACTGGCACCCGGACAGAGAGGAGGTGAGAAGGCTGACTTGACTAGCGCGTTTTTCAGTTTGTTTTTGTTTCGCCAAGCAAGTCGGATGTTCATTCCCGACCTGCGCACCACACCTTTCACCCGGCTCAATAATTTCTCGTCCACATATGGTAGAGTCAAGAAGCCATCTACATCCTCTTTTGTAGAACCCCGTTTAGTGCCCGCAGCTTTCGCTTCCCTTTAGAGTTCTCCTAAGCACGTTTTCAGGGTACCTGTTGCTAGAAAGGAGATTCCACATTTTTGTAACGCTCTTTTCTTCCCTGTCCTTATTCGAGGATACTGCTATGGCCCTTCTAAACTGGTTCCTAGCCATGCTAATTTTGGTCGAGGACGGATGAGCTGAAGAGAAATGCAGCACTATGCCCGAGTTGGTAGGCTTAATGACTTTGCCACTATGCCAAATAAGGTTTTTAACGCTAACAAATATTTCTCAAGCATTTCTTTTCAGTTGTATGGGGAAGGGCAGCCATCCTTAATTGCTTAATGGGAAAAATATAAAGCAATTTGAGGTTTTTTGCTCTTAAATGATGCACAAAAGGAGAGATACATTACTTTTTATAATACATTATACTTGTTGAAAATATTGACATTTTATAGTACCTATATAGAAACTGAAAAATGGTTCAGAATAGATAAATAAGCATAAAGATGATTGTATCGGTACTCTAGGACCTTGCCGCTTTCTTCCAGCGGCATTCAGAGGAAGAGAAAGAGGACGTTCTTGCGGCAACTTTCCGGCACCCTTTTTATCAGCGTTTTGATCAATAAAATGGTACATATTTCTTCAGCTAGTCATACTGGCCAACTCAGGAAATGTCAATGATCTTGGCTGTGCTGAAAAATTGGGCCCAGCTTCATACATTTTTTTCATTTTGGTAATTTTTGCTTTTCTATACTACCACTGTGCATTCCTGTGTCAATTTCCAATATATAAACTTTTACTTTCTAAAAACAAATTTGGAGGTCAAAGTGATGCTACCTTAAAAAATTATTTTAAATTGCATCGGATAAGTATTTCATTTTTGCATTGATAGCATGGTGGCAAAGTCATCCCATATGGCCTGCGATTCACTTGGAAAAATGTCCACCAAAAATTTTAGCTAAATGAAGTGACAAATGCCAATTTTGTTGGATATGCTAACTAAACAGCATTGTCATGATCACCCATACCAAGTTTCAGCATCGCAGTTCGTCTGAAACATGGTTAGATAATAAAAAGTTCTGACCTTTTCAAATTTGACCATTTCAATGACTGCAATAAAATGGAGCCCAGTTAGGCATTTAGTGGTAACTTATCTCTCAGTGTTGGTTATATTGGAAGGCCCATCAATTATCTTCATGCGTGCATAAAAAAGTATTACATTCTTCGTGAAATATCAATGGAGATCTCCCTAAAGGCTTTTTCGAGAAGCATGGCAAAGTCACCCCGCAAGGCAAAGTCACCCCCGTTTACGGTACCATACCATAATAATATCATAACGCTCCAAAATAATATTTATCGCCTTAAAGTCAACAGCGTCGCCGCAAAACGTACACGTTCCGTCGGTGACAAACACGTACTGGCGGCCAGTGTCAGAAAAGTGGCCCGTTTCTAAGTTTTCTTGAACTCGGAAGATTTGTTCTGCGAAAAGTCTTGACTAAAGAAAAGCAATTTTTGTTCTGTGAGCAAACGTTCCCTAAACAGATGATTTCTGTGCAACAAAGTACCTCTACCCATCTATGTCAGCATTATCAGGCTTGATGGAGCATTTCACAATGGGTCACTTAATAAAAACCCAACTGCCTACCCATTTTGACTGATTTTTCTTCTTCAGCAGATCAAGTCATCTCTCTCCAGTCTCCATGGCTACTGAATGAAGACCTGGACTCCTGAATAGAATGCAGTACAAACTACTGACCTACTCCCAAGAACCAGCACCGCCTGCTACTCTTGGTTCACCAGCTGACAGCTGTTGGCAAAACTTTCACTGATATTAGATTGATAGATATAACTGGTATTTGATCGGCAGCCTGAAGCCCATCAACTGTGATGTGTTATGAACAGGTGATCTGTGAATTGTGATCACACAGTGTGTGCATTAACAATTAATCCTGTATTTTATAATACAAATGTTGAAAATTTTGTCACTCTTTTAACATCTGGTTCAACACGTATGATATGAATGAAGGACTACACTGACACAGCATGCAGGAGCTGGAAATGGGCAATGCCCCAATGGATATGCAAACTTAACGTAATCAGGTGAGATAAACCTGAAAAGCTCGATTTCATATCCATATTAGCATGCAGTGCCTACAAAGTAGTGAATGCTTAAAAAAATTAACTGACAGGCAACAGCAGTTCAAACTTCAAGTTAATAACGTAGTCAGGTGAGATAAACCTGAAAAGCTTGATTAATTTACACGTACACTGGTCTGAGAAACAACACTACCAAGCTAGTGAGTAGTAAATGGGCAATGCCCCAAATGGATATGCAAACTTTACGTAGTCAGGTGAGATAAACCTGAAAACCTCAGCTTGATTAATTTACATGTACACTGTTCTGAGAAATGACACATATACCAAGCTAGTGAGTAGTACCTAAATGCTATCAGAAAATTATGGGTACTGGATAAGCATATTACCCATAATACATATATCAGCACAACCTATCCTACCTTTAAAATCACATTCTCACACAAATCAAACGAAGGTACCAAACAAATCACAAAAATAACACGCGAGTCATGGGAGACGAGTCATAAGCCTTGGCCTTTTGACGTCTAAAACACTGCCATCGCCGCACCAACAAGCTCGCTCCCCGCCCGGCTCCCTTCATAACGCAACCGGGCGCAAACTTTTTCTGAGTTCTCGCAGAACATATTTGGTGTTTCCGTGGTGGCAGACTATCCCCTGGTAAAAGTTCCCAATTGCAGTAAAGTATGAAAAAATGATATCAGTAGATGTAAAAAAGATTTTTCTTTTCAAAAATGTCAAAATTTAGCAATTTCATAACGTGTGATGCCCATATTTTACGATAGTCTGCGGGGTCGTTCCGTGCCTGCTAAGGTCAGCTTCACTTGGATCGTTTAAGACACCTAGACATCATTCATTGCAAAACAAGTTATGGCTAGAATGGAAATTGATTGGAAAAAGTTATAGAATAGTTTTTGTTTCGTAAAAATGAGCAAAAAAATGCGTATGGGGATAATAAGTGACAGCGTCTTTTGAGGTATCGCCTTTTTGGTGCCGGCATAAGAGAACTTGGACGATTTTATGGCAAAATTTTTTTTGTGAATGATATTAAAATGAACAAAATAAACAGTTATTGTCTTTTTGATGCCCTTTTCCCATCTGAATTACACAAAAAAATGACTTTTTTATTTTTCTCGAACTCATGGCAGTAAGATATCTTAACTTGTAATAAATCGACCGAAGGCATTATTTTGTGCAGCATATTATTCATTAAATTTTGTATTAAAATAAATTGAACATCGAAATCGTTTTTGTCATTCGGCAATGAACTTAACTAGCAACAAATACTTTTTAAAAAATAAATACATTCTCAGACTAGGCAGCGCTGTCTGGCGCGTCTCCGCGCGCTTTTACGCGACTGCGCCGGGTTAGTCTCGCAATTTGCGTGAGTTATTGTAAAGAAGTATAATTTCGTGGGGTAATTTAATAGTTAAATGTTTATGTGCAATTTTTTTCGTTTTTCATACTCAACAATATGATTTTTGTTTAAAGGCTGAGATACTGAGACTCATTCGACTTCGACCATCTTCGTTCAAGGAATCTGAGGTGGGATTGTTCATGTCTATTTTTGTAACAAGCTCAGGTAATGGTAATACTTAACATAAACCATGTGTTTCAGTTTGTCTTAACTTCTCCCTTCTTGATTATACCTTCACTTCTACCTAGGCTAAGAAAGTGATATCCAAGGGTAGCTGCTTTCACATTAGTAGCCTTCTGGTGGGTTCAGATTGTTTTCTTGCATTTAGTTATGATGTTGTTGGATTTCCCTTGTTAAAATTAGGCAAATGTGAATATTAATATTTATATAGGTATGCATCATTATACTTGAGCAATGGCAATGTAAGCTACCTGCCTATTAAGTAGATACAAGATTGCATGGGGATTCATTAAGCAGGCGTCTCACGAGATGCCAGATCTGAAACATAATCTAACCCGACCTAACCTTACCTACTAGCCTACAACCTACAAGCCTAACACCTACAACCTACCACCTACATTGCTATCGTAGACAGATCTGGCATCTCGTGAGGTGCCTGCTTAATGATTACCATTGCATGTTGGTCATGTGCAGGTGTTTCACTTTGATATGTGCTGCATTTCAACAATATCTGCCCATTATGCCAAAAAGAAACTGATATAATGCAGTAGCTGCATTAAAAATTTGGAACCTAGCTAAGATCCAACTTTGTTCTGCGACCTTTTCAAAATTTTAGTCTGCGAACTTAGATCCCCAAACCACTTTTCTGACACTGCTGGCGGCTTCATGTCACTTCATGAACTCGACAAACCCGCGTTGCTAGGCAACCGAAACAGATGATGCGTACTCTTATCGCCCGCGTCCTCTTACCCGCCCTTACCCTATGTGGTAGGTGGTAGATTGTAGTTTGAAGGCTAGGTTAGGTCTGGTTAGGTTGGGTTTGTTTTGGGTTTGTTAGAAAGAGGCATCTTCGGGTATTGTGCCTCGCCGTTTTTTAGATATTCGCGAAAACCGCAGGTGTGTGCTCATCCCCCCCCCCCCCCAGGAGGGCGCGGATTGATAGGACAACACCAGACGTACCTAGTACGGGCACCACCAGCAGCACCAGGTAGGGCAGCACGTCCATCCAGAGTGCGTCCACCAGACACCATACGGTCTCGATCGCTCCCTGGCGCGCCACCACGCTGAAGGTGTCTCCTGCCGGTGTAGGACAAGGGAAGCCGTCACAGCGCCGGTACAGAACAGAAGCTCCACTGTGGCACCACAACAGGCCACGATGGGCCAGTCGCCCGGAAATGCGCTAGAAATTTACGCATAAGTCATTGGTCTTAAAAGGAATCAAAAGCACATGTGTATTCATTATTTTCTTTCGACATGGACCAATGGCATAGAGACGCCATCTTTCCACTTGCCAGGGGCGGCAATATGTATGACTGGGATACCTTTAACCCGCACTCTGGTGGGGGGGGCTATTTTTTGCCCCCTCCCCCAGACTTTACGATATATCTCCAGAACCGCTGCGCCGATCGTCACCAAACTTTCAGTGCCCTCCCGGGCATCAATGTTACACATTGTGACCAAATTTTGTTCCAAAGACTATGATAGGTTGGCAGAGTGATATGATAATGATATGACGTCAGAGTGACGTCATGTTCTGCCGTTTTCGACCCAAAAAAAGGTTTCGCGGGAAGAGCTGTCAGGCCTATTTGACAGCTCTGACCTAAAGACAGCCTACCTTTGAAGATACAGAAAAACGTTCAAGACATAAAAGGTGTAGGGGTTACAAAACTGCTATCTCGAAATTTTGAATTTTTTGAATTTTGACCAAAAAAATTAATATAATTGCCAAACAATTCAAAAAGTTTTTTCGATTTACGAAAAAAAGAAATACATCTGATGGACCTTACCAAATTCTATTCACATACCAAATTTTAGATAGATGCCTCTTTATTAAAATTGATGAATACCCCAAAATAGCATATCAAATGCAAAAATAATCAAAAATAAATGAAGATTTGACCTCAAGCTGGCTGTTTCATTCTAAATACTATATTAAAAAGCAAAGGGATTTATGCCCTAGACAAACATTACTTCATGTAAAAGTGACATCAGCATATGTCGGTATTTTACCTGTAATCGGCATCAACTGGGCAATGGTTTTATGCTATGCAAAGCGCCGTCTCTCAACGATTCTAATGATACCCATTTTTTATATCATTAAGTCGGAATTGCTTTAACGTTCCAAGTTCAGTGATTTGTTCCGTGACGAAGCATGGTCACGGCGTTTCAATAAAACTATATGAAAACGTCCATAAAAATATAAAAATGTGTCATAAAAACAATCAGAATTGAACAATCTACGACGCCATACCTAATTTGAACCGATTGCAAGTCTATTTCAATCTTTATTCTACCCTTACTTTTGTTCCGTGTCATGGAACAAGAATATGATAAATTGAGAAATGCACTGCATTGAAATGCCGTTATGAGGATATGGTAACCTCACTGAAATGTCGAAAGCGAGCGTCTTTTGGGAAATTCGACAAATAATGCGCATCACGGTCAAAAGCAGTGTTTATTTTTTATCAGTTTTTCCTGCATAAAAATCATTTTTTTCATTAGTGGACAAGAAAGCAGGTAATCGATAATTACTGATTTGTTGTACTGGCGAGCAATGGTATCTTTGAGCATCATCATAAGTAAAAAAGTATGTACCTTATGCTCATTCTTTGCACTTTTTTTTGTTGAAATTGAATAATTAAACAAAATCATTGATATGTTTCGGCTTAGATGTAGATGTAGATGATGTCTTCGGGGTATCTCCTTCGCATCGGCACCCCTTGCGTGTGCGTGTGCGTGTGCGTGTGCGTGTGCGTGTGCGTGTGCGTGTGCGTGTGCGTGTGCGTGTGCGTGTGCGTGTGCGTGTGCGTGGGGGTGTGCGTGTGCGTGTGTGTGTGTGTGTGTGTGTGTGTCGTTTTTGTGACGGTTCCTTTCTCCTAGTGGTAATGCGCTGCTTCTTGCTCTGTAAAGAATGACCGAGCGCCATCTTCATTTTCAACTTCATCTTCATCTTCATCTTCTTGCGCCATATTCAGAATGAACAGGAACAATTGTCGACAAAAAAAAAAAAAAAATCGATTCCATCCGGCCCCCGGTCAACAGACTACTAATCTACAGTCTGTTGTCATAATCAACCAGGGTTTCGGAGTCGGAGTCGGAGTCGGAGTCGGAGTCGCCCGGAGTCGTGGCAAGCAGCCAGGAGTCGGAGTCGGAGCCGGAGTCGGTCAAGCTGCCTTGACTCCGACTCCGGAAAATAGCTAGAATCTGTGACATCACTTTTCAGTTTTTTCTTACCTTACCAGTTGCCCGCGGTAGAATTCGCTTCCGGCGATAAAAATTGCACTCATCTTGTTTTTGTTCTAAATGACAAACATTGGATCTTACTTCCTTACGTGTGTGTTTTATACCCACTTGTAGTTTTATAGATTGTGAATGATTGTATGACAAGAGCACTGAAAAACCATTCACATGGAGGACTCAATACATGATTGATTGATTGATTGATTGATTGACAGCAAGACAATGGCATAATTATTGTGTTTTATGACAGATTTCTTCGGTTCTAATTATCATACGATTAATTGCAATGCTTCATTTGAAAGCTCAACACTGGTGCAATCATCAGCCTTTGCATTGCAATTTCATAGAACCACAAGAAATGACGTTTTTAGGCCTTTGAATATTGACTTACTTTTAATCGACGGGTTCAATCCCCATCACCACCAACAATTTTCCGGGAAGTCAGGATAATGCAGATATTTGAGTAGAATGGCAGAGCTTTGTTCATACTACGGCATTCAAATACACATTTCAAGAAAAATGCTATTTTATCAGCGTGAATTAGGTCTCAGAAACAGCAACATGTCGATATAGTGACGAAACTAAGTACAAATGATAGCGCAAGAGAGTATCTTTAGCTCCCTAGCAACCACCTAGCAACGTGAGACAGAATAGTAAACAACTCGTGTTGATATCAGATACTCGACCTTTGAAGGATACTAGATTGTCACCATAATGGGCTTTATACTGAATTTTGCATACCAGAATGGTTGTTTCCAACTAAAATGAACTTGTAATCTTGCTAGGCACTTTTGAGCATTATGAATGTAATTATTAGGCATGCTATTAATAACCTTATGCTCATATTCGTAATTACATTCAAAAGAAAAACACAAATTAATATATTTCGACTTGCACCTTCATCAGAACATGAGAACAATTTGTCGACACACGAAATAAAACTGAGACGTTTCACTGAGTACCAGTGGCGGATCCAGGGGGGCAAAATCAGAAGGTTGCGTGTTCAGGGCCCCGTTTCATAAAGCGAGTCCGTAACTTACGCCGGTTTTTGGTCTTGTATTGCAAGCGCATGTGAAGCGATGACGATAGTTTGAATCGTTGAATTATCTTGCAAGCAAGAACAGAAGGGAGAAGGGGAAATAAATTTATCGCTTCACATGCGCTTGCAATACAAGCCCAAAAACCGGAGTAAAGTACGGACTCGTTTTATGAAACGAGGCCCTGATCACGTCGGGGTCACCAGAATGTGGGTCTCAGGGTATATAGGTGCGTGTTCGGAAGAAAGGAAATTACCCACAATGAAAGAACGAAATAAACAGCGAAACGATGGTTAGATATGGGTTAAAACTGGGAGAAAAACGTGAGAAATAAAACTAGGAACTCGTCGAAATACTCAGCCTCTCTGACACTCTGCGTACGGATACTAAATTTATATTTGAACTCAGACACGTGCCAAAAACCATAGAGATCAAAACGAACAGGAAGTCAACGGGGGCGGAACTACAAAGCCAAAAATTAAAACACTTTTTTACATAATCAAAAACGAATCGAGTATATGGAAACGGCGAAAAGTCAATCTAGTAATTACAACAAATTAAAGCAAGGACAGATATTAAATACGGTTAAAAACTTTAAAACGGAAGTGACGATAATAATGAATTTACAATAATATAAAAGAGGACAACAAACGTTCATGAAAAATAACATAAACACTGCGCGAGGCGGCGATTGGCGGCGCAAAGGGCGGCCGTGCTGGACGGACACGCCGCAGCTAAATAATACGCGCCGCGCCACAGGGCATTTGCCCCCCCCCCCCAAAGTGGCATAATTTTAACATTACGCCTACGGACGATGCATGGAAAGAATCGATAAATTGTTATGGTTTGCCCCCCCCCCCAAAAAAAAACTCTGAGCTGGATCCGCCTCTGCTGAGTACAAACGTGCAGAAATAAACGATGGCCTTCAATTCAAGATTATAGTTCGTTTTTTTTTTCAAAAGGACGCTGGCTAAAAGTTCATTATCGAAGCTCTCACGTGAGTTTTAGCAACCTTAGCGTCTGGCTCGGAATTTCTTGCCGAAAAAAAATGACTGATTTCAAATTGTGCTCGGTAAATACATGGAAACTGTGACTTCAAAAATGAGCATACTATGATGACGTCACTGGTGGCAGCTGGCACCCAATGTCCGTACGAAAGCATTCATTGCCGACGAATTTTGAGAAAACTTCGTTTTTTGCTCTTACCGAGGCCCGAATCGAGCAAGCGATCCTTTCCATGATAGTTTTGCATTGCATTCCAATGCAAGTCCCACAGCATGACGTCACCACTGTTCTCATGTCTAGTTCCAAAACGCAGGCATGGAATTTATCGGGAATAATTCACATGTTAAAATAAGGCGACGTTCGAGTTTCTCAGGTTCAGTTTTTGCCCGTTTTGCTCGCTAAAACACGTGCATGTTCGAAAAACATATTTGGAGCCAGCGTCCTTTTGAAAAAAAAAAAACGAACTAAAGGATCGAACATTTAGTAGGTCGGAATTTTATCATCATAGGCGTACATAAATAAACACAACATGACAGTCAATAACACTGATCACGTATAATGCATCTTTAACACTTACATAGCACATAAAACTATATCATTCTATGAATATTATATTACATATTTATAGAATGTTATATAATACATACAAGCGAATATGATGCATAAAGAATGTCATGACATATATGATACATACGATATACGATACGAGCAAGGCGCTCATACGCGCTGGCAAGCTCAAAGTGCCAAATTTACACAGGCCACCCAAAATGCATTCCAGCATAGTTATTGAGCATATCCATCTCCTGGTGGACCCCAAAGGTGCGCTCTGCACGTGCAAAAAATTATCCGCGCCGGGCGGTGGGGATGCTTGGAAATGGGCCTTGTGGAAATGGACACCCTACGTGGATTTCTGTAAATATTTCGAAAACGGCGTTGTGTAGCGCCGCCGTTTTTGGCACACCTTTTCATGCATCTTTTTCACAAATGCTGCATAACTTTCAGACTTAGGTCGCTCAAGGTTAGGTCACCAGGTTACGTCCAAGTGGCCTTACCTTAGGAAAAATTATAATGCCCGTCATAGCTACACAGACTATACAATCGGTTTAAAACGTGCAGCAATTGATAAGATCAACAGTATATACGTAGAGTACCTACCTCTACCTCGAAATTTCAATATCACTGACCTAGGGTTCTGTTGATTTTGCGACCTCAGACCACCAGCACGGCAAATCATGTATTTTGTCAAATTCGGGCTCCTAAACTTTTTACTACCCAGCAACGCAAATTTACGCCTTAATCGCCGGCCAGCGCAGTATAGGCATCTTTGTTATCCACGTTGTTTGCGCCTGCAATGATAATGTACCGCAATAACCAATATCTCCATCTTTTACCCATAGATGGCAGTAGCGAAGCGCCTGCATCTATGCTGTGCAGCAGTGCTCTTACAATACGAGCTGAGCATTGAGCAAGCGCGGTGTATTACGGATTATTGGGTGGCCGGGACCGGTGACCGCGGCCAAGAAATGGTTCGAACTTGACTGAGTAGCGGTAAATCAGTATCTGATATCTCCCGAGACCGTGTTGGGTCAGAATCGTGATTCGGCGTAAGTCAGCCACATTATCCGCGCGTTTCCAGTCTTTTTGTGGTTGTACGTTCGAACATGTGGAATATTGTTGGTCCCATGCAATATGTTAGGTGTCAATATCTCACGGACCGTGTTGGGTCAGAATCGTGATTCGGCGTAAGTCAGCCACATTATCCGCGCGTTTCCAGTCTTTTTGTGGTTGTACGTTCGAACATGTGGAATATTGTTGGTCCCATGCAATATGTTAAGTGTCAAGGTCATGTGAAGGGTAGGTCAAGGTCACTGACCTTTGATGACCTTGGTTCACTTTTTCGAGTTTTACATGTTTTTAGGGCAGTGCTTGGAGCTGATTTCGAATTTAGTATTCATTTGGACATTTAAGAAGTACCTATGTAGTTACGGAGCGAGCGAAGCGAGCGGAGTCTTTCCTTAGCCTTTCCTTAACGGAAATTTCTGAGTATGAGCGGCCAGCCCCCGTTCACGAGCTTCAGAATTCCTTTACCGTGACGTCATCACGGCGCATAAATTTTCCTTCACTCATAGAAATGCATGCAAAGCATGGTGTGTTTCGGGCGGGCTAAGGAGAAATCTAAGGCCTACATGTGTTCAAAAGACGTACCACTAAGCCAATGGATTCGTCTCATTTCGATAAATGGGGTTGAAATCGAAACATTCGGCCTATATTTATCTAAAATGGGCCAATCAAATGGTCCCTGCAACTCATAATGAAGGATTTCCTCTGCGTTGAAAAATTTGTTCCAAGTGTTTTTTCATCAGCGACAGGGGAAATCCTTCTGAATTGCTACCAGATTACTACCATATTCCCTCGCATTTCTGTTGCGCATTGCCTCACAAATCAGTTTTGTGAAGTTTATATTAATTTAATTGTCATATTTTGACTGATTTTGGCGATTTTCAATTATTTCAACGCAGCATGGATCAGATAGCTCTCATAGTTTGCTGAAGAATGTGGCTTTTGCTTGGTTATTTTCAAGTTATCTGTGATTTGGTGCGCCGTGATCGTAGCATTATACAAATTATATCAATTATCAAATTCAATCAACTTTTGAAGTGAAGTTCACATGAAAAATCAAAAGGTCAAGCATAATAATTGTTTAAACATAATGATGCAACATGTGTCTCCCAGATGGAACTTATATTTCAATTGAAAACTGAAAATGGAAAACAGAAGATGGATCTGCGGAGTTACTGAGATCACAAGGTGCTCTTGATTGTTGGTAATTGAAGATGTTGAGAGAACTTGTGAATCTGCATACCAGTCCTGACTTGCTTGATTGTTTAAAACTATTTTAATTCTCATAATTGTGTAATGTGTAGTGACTGTGCACACTGCGCAGCACTTGTGCGCAGAAATGTGCAGGTGGCTGTGGGTTAAACTTCGGAGATGCGAATTTGGATGTCAGTTATAAAATTAATGGTTATGCCTTGTAGAGTAAGCTCTGCTGTTTTTTGCAATTGTCTTTTTTATAATTGTAACCTACAATGCTGTTAGTTTCATTTTTATTAAAATGCTTGACCAGAACATCCAGAATTTGCACTTGTTCATGCATGAATGGCTAAGTTTGGGGTGTTTATTCAACCCTGACTGCTCAAGTTTTTCAAAGGCACATGACACAGCACGGCTAGTTCAGTTGGTACCTACCTGTTGACTATTTTTGTTTTTGGTGGTGATGTGTTTGCTGTTTGTCTTTTGCAAGGTGGTCAATGAAATAAAATAATGCATTATTTTGGAATGTTTCCTTGACAGAAGCCAGGAGCCGGATTGATGTGTGCTGGTGAATGAGATGGTTCAAAAGCATCATCTGATGTTTTTCAATGTGCATAAGCCATAACATCCCTTTCATACGCTGAAGTTTTAATAGCTTCTCAGTCTCTGTCATTTTCCTGAAATCAAAATATTGGTGTAGATAAGAGATATCAGTACCTTCTCAGAGGTACCTGCCTTCTGCTGGATGAATATTTAATTGGTTGGACGAAATGGACAGGTAGCCTTATGATAATGTAATGTGAAATCTTATTTCTATAAAACTTTGAAAATGAAGTTCTAATTATTCATATGTGCATACATTTTTGATGACTAAGAAAGTTTTCCACAAGAGTAGAAAATGTGGGAAAGTCTATCAAATAACACATTCTGAAGGCTCAATGCTGACAGAGTGCTGCCTCAAAGAATAACTGACTTGCTGGGTTACGAATATTTCTTTATTTTAATTTTCAAATGTAATGTACAGTAGGTCTATTAAAAAAGTCCCCCGCACCAGTGGGCGCTGCCTCCGCTGAGCCGAACCCCCGTCTGCCTGTCCCATATCGCGCCGGGCTCAGGTCAGGTAGGGTCAGCGGGACCGCTCGGTCCGGCCCGCGGGCGGTGGACGGGCGGCCGGTAACGCTTTCCGCCAGCGAGTTGTAGAATCCAACAAACCACCACTCAGCGCAGCGAAACCGGTGTTAAAGAATGGCAGTAGATGTTAATTGCCACAATGATTATGAGATAGTCATTGTTAGCTCGTGCCCCACAGAAATGCCTAGACTCTCACGCCCTGTTGGAGGGGAAATGGGGATTGAGCATCATACTTATAACTCAGATTTGGGCATTTAACCCTATTCCTGGCGGGCTCCGCCGGGACAAGAAACTGGCGGGGGGGGGCCGATTCGGCCCCCCCCCTGAGATCTCGAGAACGAAGCAAGATAGCGACAAGCGGTAAACGGCATCGGATACGCACGGCCAAGATCTACAATTTTTACTAAGGTCATTTTCAGGTCAGGTCAAAGATGACGTCACAGGGGTCGAAAAAGTCAAAATGGCGGCACTAGATATGGAGAGAGTTTTTCTCGAATAACTTTCGAATTAGTCAAGATAGGAACAAACTAAGGGCATCGTCGTGATCCTCTCGTCAATCCGCATCGAATGATATATATGTTGACCTCGAAAGGTCAAGGTCAAAGGTTGACCTCAGGTCACGTGACCTCGAGGTCATCATGTATATCATTCGATGCGTCTTGACGAGCTGAACACAATGAGACCATCCACGCGTCTGTATCTTGTTCCTGTACGGAGTTATTGGCCAAAAACCTTTGGTGACCTTTGATGACGTCACATGACCTCACAGCTGCCCAACAGCAAAACAGACCTCAAAGTAGTGAAGGTTGATCGTATATGAAGTCATGTATGGTATATGGGGCCATTCCGACCCGTTTTAGTGGTAAAAACAGGGAGTTGATTTTCCCCCATTGACTTATAATGGGGAGGTCGCGAAATTGACCTGACCTTAGGTCACCGATATCAAAATTCCGAGATATACAAGTTGCACATACTGGTACCCTAACTAAACCCTGAAGAGAAGAAATTGATCGGTCAAAAACTCTAGCTCTGGCGTGATTGCAAACTTTTCTGAGGTAGCGTCACCAAACCGCTTCTGGTGACCTGACCTGAGGTCAGATCAACTCAAAATTTTCAGACATGTTGCGTAGAAGCCTTTTAGGAAAAGTCAGAAAATTTGAGCTTCCTAGCTCAACGCGTTTGGGAGATATAACCAAAAAACCTCAGGGGGGGGGGGCTCCTGAGGCCCCCCCCCGCCAGGAATAGGGTTAAGTGGTATTCAAAGTAGCGTCAAAAGTAGCAAAAAGAAGAAAAAATACTTCAGCCAATTCTAGATCGGGTCAGAGCCAGAGGTCACGTCACCAGAGGTCATCGATGGTAAAATTTTGCTTGGACAGGGTGCGTTGCGCGCACCGGTGCATTGGGTTTCCAATTTCCATGGAAACATCAACAGACTCGGAAGCTCGCAACGCTAGCGTGGAGCCGAATTCATATCAACCGCCGCAACAATGCAGCAGCGCAGCGCAGCGTGCTGCAGCGCGGGGCCGTGAAACACCGCCCAGGGCTATCCATGTGTCAGGGCACTCCAACCCACGTGATGGGCTCGGCCCCAGCGGAGCATGAGGCCCAGGACTCCCGCCCAGAACCATGTCCCCCCGCCCTCTAATTCCTGTCATCCTTCCCACTCTGAAATCGACGGAAGAGCCTAACCTAACACAACAATCAGCTCGTTTACCGCTATGTCTGAATAATACTGTCAGATTTAATTAAGGTCAACGGCTTAGCATATAAATAACAACAACTGCCACCATCGGTATTATGAGGAAACCAATTGTTTTTCAACAAGAACGTACAAGTTTTTAGCTTAAAACTTGCATGAAATTAATTTTACCAGCCTCGTGTTCCTCTTATCAAAACGCTTCGAATGAATCAAAAGTTGATCTTTAAAGGTCATTTGAAAAATTTGGCCTATGTTCAAAGACATGACCTGACCAGAAATGGTCATGATGCATAGCAGGATATTAGATCCGATTCGTATCGTGGAACTTTACGAACACTTCAGATGATTTCATAACTTAAGCATGTCTATCAAAAATAATTATTACATGGCTCGTATGTAAGCTGCAGGTGTGTGATCATGCTTACGAGCATGTTGAACGCAACTGATAATGTTCTGTTGGCCACAATTTCTATATTTAATTCATTCTTCCGGATTTCATATTTTTATTAATGACATCTTGACGATGTCGAGAAAAAACGCTTAGGAGATTTAACAGATACATTCAGTATAAGGAAGGGTCAAGGGTGCTGGATTCCTTCCGTCCTTGCTATCCTAAGGAAAAACCAATCCGCATCGCCCCTAGTCTTCATGCTTCCCTCTCTGGACTGGAGGTCACCCCACCAGCCAACCCGTAGTTGCTGTCAGATCCATTCCAGGACACATAATATCCTCTTCGGGTGACCGTTTGGGAGACGGCCGGACCGTCCCAACAGGGCAATCTGGTCCCACGGGAAATGTCTCGCTTCTGCAGATCACTGTCGCTGGCTCGCACAACCCAATTACTACACCAGAGCATAGTTAAATGTCATAGTAGCTCTGCAAGGGCCTTTTCAGATCGAAAAAGATGGCTCCCAACAAACAAACAATTTTCTCATTCCGTATTGTATCCCATCAAGCACCACATGTTTCCAGAGTGTTTATTATGCGTTCCGTCCAAAAAAGCGCATGAGTTCAATTTTCTCCCATTGACTTGAGCGATCTCAAAATTGACCGGGGCTTTCTGTCAGCAATGTCAAACTTGCAAAGTAAACGTTTCAAATACATATTCTGTTGCGCATTGAAATCGCTGAAAGTTCTGAAGCGATCGGTTAGTCGGTATACATATGATGAGCACAGGAACTTTCCTTGAGGTAAGGTCACTTGACGTAACCTGGTGTTATGACCTTGAATTGAAAGACTTGGGAGGAGAGAAATGGGTCATTTGAAATATTTAAATGCTAGATTTTAACAATAATTGCAAACACTATCCCGGCCAAATAGTGAGTGAGAATGGAGCGATTCCCCAACCCCATGTTTAGCTACTATAATTGAGCTAGCTGCTAGAGCCTCGCGGAAAAAAACGAGCGCTTGCGTCGTTAGGTGACGTAGCAACTGGTACCCCATTTTAAAATATCAGTGACCCCTTTGGGCAGGTCAAGGGCCCCAAGGCATTGGATCGGTTTTTGGTAAATAGGTTCGCAAAAATGGTCGCATTATCGTCAATTCGATACAATCGTGTTTTCTGTTCTCAGACGCGTCGATTTATATGCTTTTTTGCGCAGGTGAAGCAATTTAGGATGTTTACCTCAGGTCAATGTCATGTTAGGGCAACACAGGTCACGAAGCTGTTGAAAGGAGGACATGTTGCATAACATTTGATTCGGCAAGTCTTACAAGTCCATTGATGGCTGTCCCGACTGGCTAGCTCATTTTGATCGGGAGTTATTGACGAAGCACTCCTATGAGCCTAGTTACGTCATAGATGACGTCACGTAAGGTGAACAATGCAAAAGTGAAGCATTAGACCTTGCCAAGAATGTAGGAAGCACAATTTCATGTGCTTGAGGTATAAGTTTCAGATCATTTCCGACGGCAAATTAACAGTTTCCATATTTCCCCATTATGCTTATATGACACTAAGTGCATTGCGGATTTGCATCATTTTATAACCGACAATCATGCAGAGGTTTACTTAACCCTCGCCGGACCTATTGGTTTTCTACATACGCGCCGGCCGAGGGGGGGGGGGGGCGGGTACGAACCCCCCCTCTCACCGTTTCGCCCCTGGTGGAGCTAGCGCGTCGCAGAAAAAACGAGCGTGTGCGCCGTTACGAGACGCAGAGATTGGTACCCGATTTTAAGGTCCTAGTTCAACCGGTGACCTCTGAGGTCAGGTCAAGTGCCCCAAGGTACGGTTCAGTTTTTGTTGAATAACTTCGCAATAAACGGATGCAGAGCCGAGATTTTGGCAGCATCGTGTTTGCCTCGGTCAGGCGCGTCGAATGAAATACTTTTTGTTTGGGTCAGGTCAACTTAGGGTGTTGACCTCAGGTCACGGTCAGGTCAGCACCCCCAGGTCACGAAGTTGGTCGAAAGAGGTCATGTCGCATATCATTCGATTTGGCAGGTCTTCCTGAGTCTATTGGTGGCTTTCCCGACTCGCTAGCTCAATTTGATCGGGAGTTATTGACGAAAAACTAATATGACCTTGATGACGTCATAAATGACGTCACGCAAGGTCAACATTGCAAAAGTGACGCATCTAACCTTGCAAGGAGTGCATCAAATCACGATTCTGTGTGCTTGAGATAGTTGGAGATTGTTCCCGGCGCCAGAATAGCAATTTTCATTTTTCCCCATTGACTTATAATGACCTGACCTGTCAGGTCATTGACTTAAATGACCTGACCTCATATGACCCTTAGGAAAAAAACCGAGATATTCAAGTTGTGGGACTCGTAATGGATACTAGATCCTGCAGGTTTCATTTCCCTGTGAAAGCTCCTCTGGCATTGAGGGCGTTGCAAAGTTGCGACATCTGAAGACCGTGCAGAGGTTTACTTATGACGTCATAGGTCACTGACCTGACCTGCCTGACCCGAAAATGCGGTTGGTGTCAATAGATCCGGCTTGAATCAAGGGTCAGGTTTTAGCTCTCTACCGCCAGCGTGTTTGGAGCTATCGCGAAAAAAACCCTATGGGGGGGGGGGCGGCACCCGCCCCCCCCCCCTCGGCCGGCGAGGGTTAAGACGTCATAGTTAAGTGACCTGACTTGAAAACGTGGCTGATGTCAAATGATCCGGCTTGAATCAAATGTGTGGTATATGAAATGTCAGTCTTCTATCATCAGTGTGCTTTGAGCTACCGCAAAAAAATACATGGTGGCGGCATCCACCCCTTCTTTTCGGCCGGCGAGGGTTAAACCTCGCTTCGAATTATTGCAGATAATGATGCGACCGAAAACAAAGCATTTATCTGTGTCTAGAACGGCCGCTGACTTGTTGGACAAGACCCCAATCTTAATTCGATAGATGGGAATAAAATACTCGGTATGTAATACATATATACCCCTCGATTTGCCCTCGCGCTTTAACCCTCGCCCATGTAGGGGGGGGGTTGGTGCAACCCCCCCCCTGAGGTTTTTCGGAAATAGCGCAAAAACGGCGGGGCGCAGCGCCGCCAAATTTTGGGTACCTTATGGGGCAAACCTTGCGCATCTTTTAATAAAAAAAAATTTGACCGGGTCATGTCAGGTCACGGAGTTATGACGTCACAAAGGGAACAGCCTCAGGCCGGATTTTCACAAACTGAGTGCCAACGCCCGAGGTTTCCTGCCGGTGGTACGGACATCGGTTGATGGATCGTGATGAAACTTCCCATGCATGTTGGGGCAAGTATTGGCTATCATATGGTATAAGAAACTTGACCGGGTCAGGTCAGGTCACGGAGCTATGACGTCACAAGAGGAACAGCGTCCGGTACTATTTTTGAAAAGCGCCCGAACCACTATTTTGCTAATTCTTGTCACCTCAATGGGAATATGCAGCAATATTAGCTTCTATAGGGAGCAAATGGACATCCGAAATCCAAAAATACAATCAGATTTCAAAAATTTAAATTTTGATTTTTCGAATTTCTGCCGCCGACTGTGACCTTGCCGACTTCCGGCGCTCCCAACGCGCCATTTTTAGAGCTAGGGAAACGAAATACATACCAAACGATAGAGAATTGATCAAGGAACACGATAGTGAAGGTTTCAAGTCGATATCTCCCACCGTTTTGCCGCAATCGCCGCGGAAAATTTGAAAAAGTCTATTTTTCCAAAAATCTGACCTTTGACCGGTCAAAAGTAGGTCAAATGTTGACCTAGGACCAAAAAATATACCACCAATCGCGAGATCTCGGCGAGAGCAATCCGTTGGTCTTTTCCGCTAAGCTCTACGACGCTCCGTTTTCAAACGCCAAGGGGGGGGGGTCGCACCAACCCCCCCCCCTGCATGGGCGAAGGTGGCATATCGCCGTTTACGGGCGAGGGTTAAGTCTTATTCTAATCATCACTGTCGCTTTTTTATCCGAGATGATGTCGCCGCTAAACGGGTTGTTTTGTTTGCTTGCTTGCGTTGAATGGTCTGTGGTCATTACGGATTATTGAAGGATTATGATAAAATAGGAATGGGGCAAGGGAGGATATGCACTGAAGGTGTTTAATTTAGATCACAAAGGCATCATTTTCCGCATCGTGCAGAGTAACTATCTTCACCTCCTCTGCACTGCGGCATCTCTACGCCCCACACGCGGCATCCTCACTCCACGGCCGGCCGCCGCCAACTGACCCACTCGCCGGGCGCCGCGACCTGACCCGTGTCGCTGCCGCGGTCTGCGCAATAGAGTCGGGGCTGGAATCCGGGGGTTCGGCCGGCCGGCCGCCTCTGGAGCGGGGGACTTTTTTAATAGACCTACTGTACAATACATTGCAGTGAAATAACAAAATAGTGCAGTAAAATAGTATTGGCGAGGATCAAACAACACGTGCGCCATTGATGTCTGCAAAAATTGCTACCAGATTGCTACCAAATCCGTGACGTAGCTACGGCGCCTTTATTTCCCTAGTGAACCAACCTGAGTAGTAAAGTAATCTTGTGAGCGGCCGGCCGGCCGGCCCGCCGTGCGGACTTTTTTTGCGAGGCTTATATCTCAGCAACCACTTGACCGATTTACACGCGGTAATTTTTGTAGGGTAGCTTCATTCCTTCTGCCAAGCAAGGCCGTATAAGAGAGGTAGAATCATCCCGCAATTTCCAATGGACCGGTCGCTAAGCATTAGCGTGACGTCACTGGTGGAGACCGCGCGGCGCCCGGCTCCAAGGCGTACGTCGGGTACATTTGGCACTTTATCGTTGCTATTACTGAACGTAACGACAACTTATGACTCTTAATAACTTTTTTACCCACCTAAGCTGATTTCCTTGCCGATACATTGCCGACCCGAGCCCCAGGGTTGACAATCTGGGGATATGGGTCGGATGGGCGACCTCGCGACGGGAGAAGGAACGATTGCAGTTGTTGTGTCCCGCACCGCCGATTGCATTCTCTATCTGCACCCGGAGGGGGGTGGAGCAGGGGGCACGTGCCCCCATCGGATCAGGGGCCTCTCGGGCCCGAGGGGCCCTGCGACGCCAATTGGCGGCTGAGGGTCCACGCTGGCATTTTCGACTCAGAAGGGCCCCACAGGGCTCGAAAGAACACCTTATGTGCTCCGAATAGCCACACTTCTCTCCATAAGAGTCACACACCGGCTTTTTATTGTCCCTTGTCGGCATTTGAGGGCCCCTTGCCGGCCTCTCAGGGCCCATTGGCGACCTCTGAGGGCCCTTACCGGCCTATCAGGGACCAGCAGCTCTAAGGGTTCCACACACGCCTGTGATGACCCCATAAACCAATGGTTGAAGGCCCCCACAACGGCGCCTGCGAGGGCCCTCACCGGCGGCTGTGAAAGCCCCAAACCGGTGCCCAGCTGAGGGCCCCACACTGCCACCTCTGAGTTCAACCGGCACCCCTGAATGAAGTCCTAAAGGCCCAAACCAGTGCTTCTTAAGGCCATATATCGGCGGCTCGAGGGCTCAACGCCGGAGCCTCTGACGGCCCCAGACGGGACCTTCGCATCGGACGGCCAGTGGCCACTTACTGGTGACTTTTGAGGGCCCCACACTGACGACTCTGAGGGCCCCACCGGCGTCTGAGAGTACCTTGCTGGTCTCTGAGGACTCCACAGGGCTACTGAAGACACCGCAGACCTCTCGAGGGCCCCTTGTCGGTCTCTGAGAGCCCCTGTCGGCTTATAAAGGGTTCGAGCAAGCAGCTCTAAGGGTCCCACACCCGATTGTAATAACCCCACACTGCAGTGTCTCTGAGGGCCCACAATGGCAACTGTGAGGACCCTCACCGGCGCCTCTGAGGGCCACACACTAGCACCTCAGAGGGCCTACAGCGGCACCTCGGGGGCCCCACACCAATGCCTCTGAGGGCCTCACACCGGTACCTCAACCTGTGAGTGCCCACACCAGTGCCTCCAAAGGCTTCATAACCGGCGGCCCTGAGGGCACTACACCGGTGATTTTGGGGGCCTACCGAAGGCACAACACAATCCCTTAGTCTCGCTGAGTTGCTATCCCAATCCCATACCGGCTTCTATCCCAATTCCGGCTCAACTAATTAGCAGCCCCCCCCCTCATGGGTCAGCTTCGCCGCGCCGGTGTCGGTGCCGGGGGCCAGCGCCATGCATCGGGGCGGCAGTCGGCCACGCGCACTCAATGGTGTGAGCCGCTCCAAAACGGCTGTAGTAACTGGTCGATATAGGCAGTAAGCAGATGAGGAGATGCAGGTGGATTGATGACCGGCAAGCCTTTGTGCTTTACGAGGGAGAAGGGTCGAAGTCGGCTGCTAAGCCGTGAGCGGGTTTTATCAGATGCCGGTTCACTATGACCTTTATCCGGGTCCTGGTACCCTGACGCACTCTTGGATAGCCGAATTACAGCAAAACTCCATCCACGACTGTATCTATACGGCTTACGCTTTTCTGAAAACGTCTGCGTTTGGCCTTCCACGGGCCCGGCCGGCCGGCCGGCCCCGATTGGCAGTCCACCAGTGACGTCACTGGTAGTGTTAAGCTGATTGGCGAATAATACATGGGGAGAACCGGTACGACATCCCCCTGCTGCCAAGTATTGGACTATTCCCACTGCATGTGGGTGACCCCTTATGCACGTGCCACGTGCAAAACGAAGGGGTGTCAGTTTTGTAATTGTTGCAATATCTCGGTAACTACTTGGCCGATTGCGCTGAAAGTTGGCATGTAGGTAGGCACCCACTAGGTACTGCATATCCATTATCCATGTGCCAGAGTTGGGGTGCTGCTGCACGTGCGCACGTGCAGGGGTCGTTTCCAGATCTCGAGAACGGCTGGACCGATGGCGCTCAAATTTGGTACACGGTTAGGGACCAGTTAGTAGGGTGCCGTGCACAAGTCAGTTGGGACTCATTTTGCACGTGCGCACGTGCAGGGTGCCGCTTCCAGATCTCCAGAACGGCTGGGCCGATTGTGCTCAAATTTGGCACATCGCTAGAGACCGGTTAGTAAGGTGCCGTGCACAAGTCAGTTGGAAGTACCCTCTCGAAATTTCGCACGTGCAAGGCTCACCCTCTCGCTCGCTCCGTTAGTCGCCCCAAAAGGCGTTATACTGGTAGGGGAGAGTGGGGAAAGATGCCCAGGGTTTTACTATGTCATATATTATTCGAAAATGACGATGGGAAAGCAAAAACTTGGAGTTTCAACGGAAGCCGACATCATTTTTCTCCAAAAATATCACACTTTCGTGCCTGAAATATTATTACTTTTTTGCTATTAAGCATTTTCCTGAAGAAGTGAAAGGGGGCATCTTACCCCACAGGGTGGGAAAGACGCCCCCTGACGTTGGGAAAGATGCCCCTGCACTATAAGTGACATAAATGGGCACGTGAATCGCCTGAACGAATCAGTAGTCCCTTCGAGCCTGCAGTAGACACCAAACGTCATCATAAGGGCCCTCAAAAGTAGTCGTAAGGGGCTTCAGAGGTCATCGATAGGACCATCATAGTCCAGCGCGGCCAAACAAGCCTCCGTGGTGGCGTTCGGAGACCACTGTGGGGCTCTTATAGGTCTTCATGATGCTTGAGGGCCCTCGAGCCCATCGTGGGGACCTCCGATGCCAGTGCGGCCCGTGGGGCCAACGTGGGAGCCCTCAAAGGATGTCGTGATGGGCCCTGGAGCCAATAATTGGGCCCACAGAGGCCGTCGTGAGGGCTCTCAGAGTCAGATGCCGCCCAAAAAGTCGCTATGTGGGCCGAGAGACCGGCATGGGGAGCACCCGACCGTACTGGACTCTCAATAGTCCCAGATCGGCTTTTGTCTACATCACAAGTATGTAATAAATGATTTGACGGGCTGTTTGAAGGACAGCCTACGGATTTAGGGGGGGGGCGTCTTTCCCCATCAGGACAGGGGGCATCTTACCCCAAGGTACCGAAGTAACATTAAATCAGTACAATTTGTTAGCCATAAAACTACACCATGAAACAAACTGTTTGGGACACAGTACACGCATGCTAATGTATCACGACTATAGCAAGGGACGCAAAATTATTTACCTTCTTTGATATTTACAATGTTCTGACACCAAAATATTTTTTGAAAGCAGCAAATAAAAAACATGCAGTCATCAGCCAGCCGTTGCCCAACTGAGCTTCGCAATTTTTTTTGTGCCGTTAACAAGGCAGGCTTCCGCTTTACGCTATGAACATTAATTTCCAGGTCCAATTCTTTGTTTCGTCGCTAGAGGGGGTGGGGCGTCTTTCCCACCCTGGGCATCTTACCCCACTCTCCCCTATAGTCTGTGTAGCTATGACGGGCATTATAATTTTTCCTAAGGTAAGGCCGCTTGGACGTAACCTGGTGACCTAACCTTGAGCGACCTAAGTCTGAAAGTTATGCAGCATTTGTGAAAAAGATGCATGAAAAGGTGTGCCAAAAACGGCGGCGCTACACAACGCCGTTTTCGAAATATTTACAGAAATCCACATAGGGTGTCCAAGCATCCCCACCGCACGGCGCGGATAATTTTTTTTTGCACGTGCAGAGCGCACCTTTTGGGTCCACCAGGAGATGGATATGCTCAATAACTATGCTGGAATGCATTCTGGGTGGCCTGTGTAAATTTGGCACTTTGAGCTTGCCAGCGCTACCCGCCCTACCCGCATATGTGACACAGAGTGCAACATCAAAAGGTTTGCACGTGCACAGCACGTGCACCGTGTACCCCAGCACGCCTATTTGTACAGCACCTTAAAGTGACCATCCCACCTTAACATTAGTTTTGAGTTGAGATAGCCAAATTGGTGGCCATGGCCTGCAAATACCGGTTTGGGCACTCACAACATTGAACAATGCTTTAATTCGGAGATATGGAATTTCAAACTTGCAGTTTTCGGATTCTAAGGGGCTAATGCATTGAGATGCCCCATTAGAATTTGTGACGTCAGCGGTGATCTAACGATTTTAAAACCTTATACTAACATCTTTGTAAAGCAGTGGTGGTATATGCTATTTGCGTGCAACATCTGCCGCGAACGCCGCACTTCCAAAATGAAGTCGCTAGGAACAGCGGAGATCCCAAAAAGTAAACAAAAGTAAAAATCTAATATCTTGAAAACCGGTGAATATTGTTCGGTGAAATTTGATAGATATTCGTCTTTGCTCTTTCTGAATCTAGCGACATCACTTTCATGCCAATTCATTAGCTTTTTTGAAGGTGGGAGGGTCCCTTTAAAGCGCGTGTCCAGTAGTGTCAGTGTGCCAAATTTGGTGTGCCTAGGCCAAGGTTTTCCGGAATCGGAGGATGCCTCCTCAAAACATGTTTTTCGCCACTAGCGCGTGCATTCCGCACCCCCTGATGCCGAGCATACCATATGCTAGTGGTCGAACACTGGGACATGTGACCTGTGAGTTTGGCACCTGTGCTGCCCTTCGTTTGATTTGAAGTGTCGCTTGAAGGTTTTTGCCCTTTGGAAGTTTGTCGGCACGTGGCACGCGCCACGTGACACCGGGTGACCTGTGACATACATCATCACCTGCCTCAAGGCATTACGCATCGAACGGTACTACCAGCATCTCGATCCGATCATCCGCTTACTTAGTCGCAATTCCAATTGTATTGGCTCGATGACCTTTCACAGCACGATTTTTGGCAACGTAAAATGGGGCCTTGTCGGCTTCAGTATCTTCCATAGGAGGTCCATTGGGATTGTCAGTCCAGTTTATTTATACGTCCGTGTTTGTAAGTCGGTTTTCATAATCACAATAATATTTTTAATATTTTTTTTTTTGTTTATTCAGGCCTCCCTCCAACGGGCTCTTGTGTTGTCCCAATTATAGGAGGGCTCCATCTCCTCCCGGCCACTGTACCCCACCCCCAGGCTACGGCTTCAGTGGGAGCCTACCCCACACCTGGTGACACATCCGGGGACGACGCCCGCGGAACGGGCGGAACCGGGAATCGAACCCGAATCCGGCACCGCCCGCATATCATTAAGTTGGTATGTCTCGGTTTTTCGAAAAATAGTAAGGCGACATGAATATAAAAAAAAAATAACTTCGTAAAAATGGTCGCATTATCGTCGCTTCGATACAATCGTGTTTTCTGTTCTCAGACGCGTCGATTTATATGTTTTTTTGTTTAGGTGAAGCAATTTAGGATCTTTACCTCAAGTCAATGTCATGCAGTGGCGCAGCCAGGATTTCGTTTCGGGGGGGTCATCGCCTCCAAAGCGGGCCCCCTAGTGTGCGGGCCCCCCACCCATTTTTCAGAATCTCCATATTTCATACACATTCTGCTGAGCGGGCCCCCTTTACCTGCACGATGACCCTGAGCGAGTTTGAATCAGAAAATTTGGATAGAACAATAGCTCGGTAATCATCCGGTGTTCAATTTTTACGCAAATTGACCACGACAGAAATATGTTCCTATGACGTATGAATTCGTAACTTTCGAGGCCGAAATGTGCCCCTTTCGCAATATGCGCAGTTATGCAATTGGAACTGTTGCCTGCATCTGTCGGACAAGATTTAACTAGTCCCATGTGTCTGTCCTAAGTCATCTATTGGCTGCTGTAGAAGGTTGTGCCTTTATTCTTCTTCATTACGTGAATTCGCTCACAAGAAGTTTTGACCCTCGCCGGCACAGGGGGAAGGGGTTGATGCAACCCCCTAAGGTTTTTTTTAGCGAAAAACCTGCGTAAAAAGCGGCTGATTGCGACGTAACTTTCACCACCCTCGCGTTGATCAATTGTACACCTACCCTTGAAATTTCATGACCCTGACCCAAATGACCTTTGACCTACTTTCCGAGACCCTGTTTGGCCAGAATCGCGGTTCGGCGTACGCCGGCTCGTATTTGCGACGCGTTTGCAGTCCTTTCGTGGTTTCAAGCGTTCAAACATGTGATTTAATGTTGCTACCATGCATAAGGGAGGATGTCAATGTCACCTGCAGGTCAGGTCAGGTCATTGACCTATGAGGACCTCGGAACACTTTTCAAGTTATGCATGTTTCTAGGCTAGTTTTTGTTTAGCTGAATTCGAATTTAGCAACCATTTGAACATTTAAGAAGTACAGTGGAATCCGCTTAATAAATCCACGGATAATAAATCCAGTCGCTTATTGTGGCCGCTTGGGCTGTTGACGGATTTTCCCCATTGATACCTAACTATATGTAGTTAACAAATCCGCTTAATAAAGCCACTTGGGAGTTCCGAAGACCGCAGTCAAACGTCTCCCCATTCGAAATGTGGCATCCGACCCGCTCCTAAGGACCCGTGCTGGAGCAGCGGTGTGCAGCAGTTGGAGTTCTAAAAACAGAAGGAGTTCAGGGGTATCAAGAGCGCAATTACTATGCACTTCAGAGATATGTTCCCGCAAAGCAGGCCCGATCGACTGTTTCGTTGGCATAACAGGCATGACGGGGAGTGATCGTGGATGGATATGTTGACTTAATCGCTGCGACAACAGCTTTGCAGTGTGCGCTGGTCCCTTTCAGGGGGACATGCTCTGAGCTCTCGTACTACGGTCTCTACGGTCGCAGGCTCGGGGGCATATACAACCCTAAAACCTGCCTTTATACATTAGGCTGCATTACAAAAGTCAAATTATTTGGGGTCCGGACCCCCATGACCCCACCAGTGGCGGAGCCCCTGTTCACATTCATTGTCAAATTGACCAGGCAATGAGAGTAGCAAGGCAATGGGCCCCGTCCACCCGGGGCTCGGGGCCCGTTCTCCCGGGGACCCGGGCCTCATCCACCCGGGGGCCCGGACCCGATCTCCAGGGGGTCCGGGCCCCGTCCACCTGGGGCTCGGGGCCCGGGCCACGTCCACCTGGGCTCCGGGCCCCGTCCACCAGGGGGCCCGAGCCCCATCCACCCGGGGGCCCGGGCTCCATCCACCCGGGGGCCCGGGCCCCGTCCACCCAGGGGGCCCGGGCCCGTTCTCCCAAGGGCCTGGGCCCCATCCACCGGGGGTCCGGGCCCCGTCCACCCGGGGCTCGGGGCCCGTTCTCCCGGGGGCCGGGCCCCATCCACCCGGGGGCCCGGGCCCCATCCACCCAGGGGGTCCGGGCCCGTTCTCCCGGGGGCACGGGCCCATCCACCGGGGGTCTCGGGCCCCATCCACCCGGGCCCCGGACCCATCCACCGGGGGCCCGGACCCCATCCATCGAGGGCTCAGGCCCTATCCACCCGGGGGCCCGGGCCCGTTCTCCCGGGGGCCCGGGCCCCATCCAACTGGAATCCCAGACCGACCCCTCACCCGTGGTGTCCCAGTATGCATTTCTCGAAGCGGGCTCGTCCAATTAGATTGGGACCTCTCTCTCTCTCCTCTCTCTCTCTCTCTCTCTCTCTCTCTCTCTCTCTCTCTCTCTCTCTCTCTCTCTCTCTCTCTCTCTCTCTCTCTCTCTCTCGAGCGGGCCCCTGACAGAAATTTCGGGGGGTCAGCTGACCCTCTGACCCCCCTGGCTGCGCCACTGATGTCATGTTAGGGCAAAGCAGGTCATGAAGCTGTTAAAAGGAGGACATGTTGTATAACATTTGATTCGGAAAGTCTTGCAAAGTCCATTGATGGCTGTCCCGACTAGCTAGCTCATTTTGATCGGGAGTTATTGACGAAGCACTCCTATGACCCTAGTGACGTCATAAATGACGTCACGCAAGGTGGACAATGCAAAAGTGAAGCATTAGACCTTGCCAAGAATGTATGAAATCACGATTATGTGCTTGAGGCATAGTTTCATATCATTTCAGACGCCAAATTAACAGTTTCCATATTTCGCCATTATGCTTATATGACACTAAGTGCATCGCGGATTTGCATCATTTTATAACCGACAACCGTGCAGAGGTTTACTTAAGACGTCATAGTTAAAGGTAGTGTGCCAGCTTTCCTGGACCGTATGGAGTTAATGGCCCAGATAAGGAGAACCAGATTTTTAGAACTTATCCATACCTTCAAAACTCATGGAAACGTCTTAAATTCTTCAAATTTTGAGTACCCCAGTGCGAAATTCGCCCCGACGGGTTGTCAGTCGTACCCCAACCACATTTCACATCACTATGAACAATAAATGCACACACTGAAATCGCTATTACCGATAGGCTCATCCAATCAAGTTTCGATAAACCCGTTCATCATCATCTCCTGCGGTTTCGAACACGCCTGTTAGGTGGTGCGGTAGACCGCGCCCAAAGCCAGGGCCCCGGTAACGTGAGGTAGCCGAGTCGGGGCAGCGTGCGCTGACCCAAGCCGGGACCGCGCGTCCTCCCGGTGTCATGTGATAGCCCGGGGCTGCCCGCGGGGATGCGGTAGATCGCGTCCAAAGCTGCGGCCCCGGCTTGAGTCAGCGCACGCTGCCCCGACTCGGCTGCCTCACGTTACCGGGGCCCTGGCTTTGGGCGCGGCTTCTGCTCATACTTTGTGGTGCGGTGGTGGTGCGTCGGGTCGCGCGCTCTGACTTCGGCCAAGAAAAATGCGTCAGCTGATCATTGTCATTTCTGCCACTTGCGTGTGGTGAAATGCAGAGTTGGCCTACGTTACGTTATTTTGAAGTTTTCGGTAACCCGTAGCTGTCAGTACCGTTTCGTAGCGTAATTGGGATGTTTCGGTAGCGTAGTACGGAAAATAATAGAATAACGTAGGATCTACGAAATGGATTCTGTAGCAATTACAGGTCAGCTGTATTTGTATCAGGTACATATTTTTTTTCTTCAGTTTACTCATATCGTCACCAGACCTCCGGCCGTTTACACGGATGTGAGACGCCTGCTATATGAATACCACTGAGGCTGGGGGGATCCGTGCTATCGTAAGTTATATCGGACGTGGCTGCGAAACTTCTCTCGGTACGAAACTTCTCTTGATCGGAAGAAAATCGGAGGGATGAAAAAGAAAGAGCGGCAAATCGGAGCTACGTTGTACGTAAGTTGTTTCGCAGCGTTTAAATGCCCGTGTTACTACGATTTAAATGCCAAGCAGATCAGCTGACCTCGTAGTACCATGTCGATAAGGTCGAATTCCCCATACGTCTATAGTGTAAAAGTGACCCCTATTGCAAATGGGCTGTCAGGGACATCTCCTCCTCTGTAAATTTGGAGGGATGATGTGTCGGCATTCCCACGTTCGTTTCGGAGTCCATCTGTTCCATTTGGAGCCCGTCAGTTGGCGTCAAGAGTTGGCGCAGCGAGCGCCCCGAAGACTGCGTCTGCGCACGAGGCTTCGCGATGTAGGAGTATTTTGACGAAATCGCCCTCGCTGCAGAAGAAATAGAGGGACTTGTTGAGAAAGAGGAGGCCGCAGTGTGCCGACGACTTTAAATTGTACGCCAACGCCAAGACCAAGGCAATCAGGGGGCGCTCAGATGATCGGGAGGTTTCAATTGATCAGGGACCCACCAGGTGACCAGGGAACCCTCTGATAACCAGGGGTCCTTCCAGTAACCAGGGACTCCTTCAATAACCAGGGGCCCCTCAGTAAACGTGGGCCACTCAGGTTACTGCAAGAGACAGGAGTCCCTTATAACCAGGGACCGGCAAGGTCTCTCAGGTCCGTTTTTGACAAAGCTGTTATTGATGTCATATGCGAGCCCTTTGCCACCAGCAGAGGGCCCTTTCAAGCCTTTTTAGGGCCGTTTAACGTCTCTTGAGTTTCCTTTGAGGCTAAGGGCCTCTTCAGCAGCCGAGGGGTCTTTGAGGCCTTTTTGAGGGCCTCTTAACGTCAGCTGAGGACCGTTGGACGCCATCTGAGGACCGTTTGGGGCCTTCTGATGGCCAGTAGATGCCAACTGAGGGCTCTCTGACACCAGCTGAGGGCACGCTGACACCAACTGGGGGCCTCCTGACACCAGCTAAGGGCGCTTTTATATTTGACACGAGCTCAGGGCCCTTTGACGCCCTTTGAGACCTTCTGAGGTCCGTTTGACGCCAGCAGAGGACCCTTTGGGGTCATATTAGGGCCCTTTGCTGCCTTTTAAGCGGCCTTTGAGGCTTTTTGAGGGCCGTTTGACGCCACCTGAGGACCGTTGCGGTTTGACTCCAGTTACGGACCGTTTGAGGCCTTCTGATGGCCATTTTGCGCCAACTGAGGGCCGGGGGGCCCTCTGACACTAGCTGGGGGCCCTCTGACACCAGATAAGGGCCCTTTAAGGCCTTCTGAAGTCCGGTTAACGCTAGCGGAGGGCCTTTTGAGGCCAAATGAGGGCCCTTTGAGACCTTATAAGGGCTCCTTGAGGCTTTTGAGGGCCGCGTGACGGCATCTGAGGACCGTTGTACTCCAGCTGACGACCGTTTGAGGCCTTCAGATGGACTTTTGGCGCCAGCTGAGGAGGGCTCACTGACACCAGCTGGGGGCCCTCTGACACAAGCTAAGGACTCTTTAAGGCCTTCGGAGGGTCGTTTGACGCGAGCTCAGGGCCCTCTGACGCAGGTTTAGGGCCCTTTGACGCCCTTTAAGGTCTTCTGAGGTAGGTTTAACGTTGGCTGAGAGCCCTTTGAACCCATCTGAGGGCCCTTTGAGGCCATCTTGTGGCCCTTCATTTGGCCATCTGAGGGCCCTTTGACACCAGATGAGGGCCATTTGACGCTAACCGAGGGCCCTTCGAGACCATCTGAGGACCCGGTGACCCCATCTGTGGGCCCTTTGAGGTCTTTTGAGGGCCATTGAAATTTCACCACAATACCCCTGACTGCGCTACTGGGCATTTATGGACTCGTATGGGCCTGCTGGGGAACGAGATGGGCCCTCCCGGTCTTTTTAATCATCATTTCAGTTCATTTTACATGGTCTTCGGCGGTCTAAAGATTAGGGGCCCCAACTCGAATGGGGGGAGGCCCGTGTGCCCTCTCCTGTGTGCGGCCTTGCCGACACTACACCGCTTCCCCTCCCTCCGCCATAAACACACCGCTGCACTGCTAGGCGCCGACAAATACGGACCGGCGCCGCAACCGGCTCCCCCGCGGCCTGCCTCGCGTTGACATAGCCCTTCCCGAACACCAGTGTAACCCCCACGCGGCCTAGGTATCGCCGCGCCCACCTGTGCGCGGCGCGGCCTCTGATGGCGTATCGGATCATTGATGGTGCGATACATGTTTTGGTCAGATTTTCGCAATTAACGCGAAAAATTGCCCAAAACACTTTTTAAATTTCAAAATTAAAAAAAAAAATAATTACAAAAAGGACGTGAAAGTGACCGTTTTCAACGTGTAAATTTAAAACGCTCTAGCGCAGCCATTTTTGAAGAAATCGACTTCAAATTTTGCACACGTGTTCATCAACCATATTTGTTTAACATATATTTCGGTTTTGTGAAAATTTTGAAAATTTCTTATATTTTTCTCTTGAGAAAGAGGTAAAGCTTCGCTACGATCGGCCTTCCGATCGAACGAGAAGATTCGTAAAGTTAGTTCGTATCTTCACCATTTGCGATACAACTTGCGTATCTACTTAGCCTACGATGTGATGGATCCCTCCAATATCTGTTCCGATTCAACTTACGTTTGATCGCAACTGCGAGGTGCCTTGCGATCACATGGATCCCCCCAGCCTGAGTCTTTCTTCCGGCCGGACCGACACCGGGGATTTCCCACTGTGGAGTCCCACGGAATTCCCTGTCGAAAGTCCAGCGCATCTACCGAGTAGCGCGTAGGCACCGCCGCACCGACGATGCTGCAAAGCCGGCGATCAATTGTGCGCAGTATTTGGCTTGCTAGAGACTAACCGTTTCCACTGGGTAGTGGATGATGACATATTGCATAACGTAGTACGATAAAATAATTTGCTGCGTTAATTAACAAATACCGTAATTCAGTAACGTAGCAATATACAATATGTATGTAACGTATCGTAATTCGGTATCGTAGTTTTGGCCAAAAAAGCAAACGTAGCGTAACGTAGTGCGTAACGTAGCGTAGCGCAGGCCAACTCTGGTGAAATGGGGTCATAACTTAAGAGACGGCTTTTTCATATCAATTATTTTACATAAAATCATATTTCAAACCATAAATAATGTTCGACAGCCAAATAAAAGAAACAATACCAATACAGGCTTACAGTTTAAGGCTCGACATTGTGTTGTCTACGATTAGACAGCTGATAACTCATTCCCGTACGTCGTAACTCTATAATGACCTTTGCTTATTGTCACATGTGCGCCGCATTCGCGATTGTTACCGACGCCTGTTTGCAGGTCAGCCCACTACAGTTGTTATACATATCGAAAAACCGATAAACTTTTAGGCGAAAAAGGCACTATTCCAGGCCCATTTTTGATTTTTTTTTTGCGATATTAGGTAAAAACAGAAGCTTCTTATCCTAGGAAAAATAAAATGGGAAATCTTTCAAAGGTGGCACACTACCTTTAACCCTCGCCGGACCTATTGCCTTTTGATGATATACTGATGATGATATAATGATATACTTTTTGTTTGGGTCAGGTCTACTTACGGTGTTGACCTCAGGTCAAGGTCAGGTCAGCGCCCCCAGGTCACAAAGTTGGTCGAAAGAGGTCATGGCGCATATCACTCGATCCGGCAGGTCTTTCTGAGTCCATTGGTGGCTTTCCCGACTCGCTAGCTCAGTTTGATCGGGAGTTATTGACGAAAAACTAATATGACCTTGATGACGTCATAAATGACGTCACGCAGACGTCATAAATGACGTCACGCAAGGTACGCATTGCAAAAATGACGCATCTAACCTTGCAAGGAGTGCATCAAATCACGATTCTGTGTGCTCGAGATAGTTGGAGATCGTTCCCGGCGCCAGAATAGCTATTTTTACTTTTCCCCATTACTTATAATGGTGAGGTCACGAAAATTTAATAATAATGTTGCTCATCATGCAAAAATGAAGACTGAATCTTCGACAAAATTGAATGCTCTTTCCAACAGTGCCATTTTTAATTGCCAGAGATATCAGATCATGGAGCAAAACCATTTTGATAAACAAAGTGGCACAAAATTGACAAACACCATTTTCTCCCGTGATTTACACCACCTTGATTTGGATCAATCAGCTTTACCCAATTTTTCCATGAGAGGCGGTACATTTCTCTTGCCAATAAGCATTGTTTCAACTCGCTCCGTCTGACGGCCACCTGAAAATAATATAAATTCTAAAATCCGTCCAAAACGTCAATTTTCCACATAAAAGTGCCCTCCCCGGTGCACATGGCGCGTGCCATCCCCTGCACCGCACACCATTCGATAGCCCGTTCAATAATCTACACGATGCTGTTTTCCTCGTGCCGGTCGGACCCCTGGTCGGACCCCTGGTCACAAGATATTGCACCGGGACCGGAACCACGTCGGCCAAAATTAGCCGTTTTCGCTCGATTTCGCACGCCGATTTACACATGATTGTAAAGTCTATCACGCGAATTTGCACTTTTTGGGCACGCGCCACGCGCTCCCTATCGACCCAATCGGGCCCAGACCCCTCAAAGGCACGTCGCGCATCCTTGATCTATGAGCTGTGCAAATTTCACCGGGCTAGGTGCAACGGTCTGGCCTGTAGTCCACGCAAAGCACCACCAAGTCGGGACCTCGGTAACGGACAGACGCACCCTCCTCAAATAGTAATTTAGACTAGGGGATCTTTGCTCGCTATCGCTACGCATGGAAATGATATATATATATATGTATATATATATATATATATATATATATATATATATATATATATATATATATATATATATATATATATATATATATATATATATATATATATATATATATATATATATATATATATATATATATATATATATATATATATATATATATATATAGGTTATAAATTGATGAGGCATAAAATTTGGGATCGAATGGTGTTTGTCCCGTGTCGATCGGCTTTCTAGAAGCTGAGATATTCGCGAAAAACCTGTTCAGGCTGCACAAGTAGGTACTCGGTATTTGCTTGATACTTGGGAAAGTACTTGGTAGTTGCTTGGTAAAGTACTTGGTAAATGCTTGGTACTTGCAAAAGTACTTGGTACTTGCTTAGCATTTGCCAAAGTACTCGGTACTTGCAAAAGTGGTACTGCAAAAAACTTGGTACTTGCTTGGTGCTCGCAAAAGCACTTGGTACTTTCAAGTGATCGATCGGCGCTTGTCCGGTGTCGATCTGACATCTAGAAGCTGAGATATAAGTAACAACGAAATGCTGTCAGCCGCCAGTGACGTCATATGAACTGCCGGCCACCAGTGACGTCACGGCGGTTGTCTGCCGCTTCGCCGTTTCTGTGGCCTTGCCGCTGGAGCCGGCCGGCGGCCGGCCGCTAGGTGGCATGAGATGCTGCCGCCAGTTGGCGGCACCTGTCAAGCGTTCCGGCCGTCGGCCAGCTTGGCAAAATACTCACGTACCTACTTGAGATCTCATCTTGCTGACATGTTCAGGGAGGGGGGGGGGTCAGAATATATCATAACATTGCATCCTTGGTATTTGTGCAAAAGTCGTGATTCGCTTGAAAATATAACGGTGGTGCCGTACTCTGATCGCTGAGAAATATTGCAAATGCATCACATGAGTTGATCATGCACTGCCGGTGGCCAGGAAAAGTTGTTCTGATGATTGCATTGAACCACTTGAAAATATTACGGAAACTGAGAATATGCGCTGCCGGCGGCCGGCGAAATACCCAAGAAAGATGATAATTCCATCGTAAGCCGCATGGACGGCTGGTGGCCGCAATAATGTTAATCATGCACCGTCGACAGCATGTTATCTGGCCTGAATGATAGCTTGCAGGCGTTCCTTATAAATAACTTATTTAGAAGACTAATCAACTTGGACGTTTCAAGATCGTACCAACATAACGATCGTTTGCACAAAGTGCTGACCGGGCCGCAGAGTCGCGATCAGGCCGCCGTAGAGTGCGGACGTGTGCGCGGGCGCTCTGTGCCGAGGGAGCGCGCCGCAGCAAAGCGGTACGGACGGACGGAAAGATACCAAGTGAGCCGTGCGGGTCAGTGCAGTGACGAGTGAGAACTGAGAAGGCAGGATGCCGAACAGGAGGAAAAGAAAGCACGACTCAGAAACGCCAGAAAAGGAGGACAGTGCGACGGACGAACTGAAAGCGTTCATCGAGGAAAAAAACGGTGAGGCCATAGCTGAAATAAAGAAAGCACTGGACCAACGACTCGCCGGCATAGAAGAGTCGTTGAACTTTGCGTACGAGTCGGTAACTGTAACGTCGCAAAAAGTAACGGCCTTAGAAAAACAGGTGAAATGCTTGCGAGAAAATTGGCAGACTATGGAACACCGATTGTCTCAGTTAGAGCAGGAAAGAGAAGAGGCCGAAAGAGTTAAGCGTAGACCCCAGCTCATTTTCTCGGGAAGAGATTTGACTATCCCCGAAAACGATGAGAGACTTCAGATGGCAGTCATAGCTCTCATCGATAGATATTTGGAGCTGGAGGTCGGCCCGGGACAAATCACGCATGTGCAGCGTCTGCCAAGGAATCGCTTGCTAGTGAAATTTGCAGAAGACCGGAGAGGTTCGTTGAGGGATGAGGTATACAGGTCCAAGAACAAACTGAGAGGTCACAAAATTTTCATTAACGAAAATTTGACCCCAGCAAGGCAGCAACTGTTCGGCTGGCTCCTCAATGAACGGCGAGAAGGAAGAGTTATGACTGTTTTGACCAGGGGAGGAGATGTGTTCTTTGCCAGGAGGAGAGATGAAAGACTTCTTAGGGTCAGAACCAGAGAAGAGGCGGTGCATGCGCTGCAATTTGCCGGCGCGCCTGCTGCGTCGGAGGCGGAGCCCTCCCCTTCAGAAGACGCTGGCGCCGCCCCTGCGCTGACCCCGCGCCGATCACGTGCCTTGACACAGATCGAGGGCACCGCAGCGGGCGCCGGCCGGCATACCAGCGGAGAGAGCATGGACGTGGGAGAGAGCGACAGGAGCCGACCACAGCCGAACGGGGACGGCACGCGGTCTCTGCCCCGAGGCGATGGCTCATACCCGCTGGCGGATCGGCGACGGACGCCCGAGAACGCTCGGCTAAGCTTCACCGGGTCTCCTGCGGGGACCGGCTCCGACCTACCTGAACCGGGTCGGGGCACCCCTCGCCGGCCTGCCCTGGAACCGCCGCTGGACGGGCGAGCGTGTGAGGGACGTCGGGATGACGGGACGGAGGCTGCTGCGAGCACGGACGAACAGCAGAGGCGGGAGCCGGCAGTCGTGACAGGTGACCTGTCAGGGTCTGGGGCAGCGATTTCCAGCCCTGACCGCCTGTGCTCGCCTGTGGGGGAGGTTCAACGTGGGAGGGGTGAGGGAGGGCCGGGTGGACCTGGTGGAGAGGGGCTGGGAGTGAGTCAGGGAGGCAGAGTGGTGAGAACCTCTAGCTTACCGCCGAAGTCGAGGTGCGCTGACGTGGGAGACACAGGGGAAGATCGAGTGAGCCATCTGATGGCAGCAAAGCGAAGCGATATAGAGGGCGCACAGCGAGCGCAAAGCCATGTAGATTCAGCGATCCAGTCTGGGGAAGTAAGAAAGGCTTCAGGGAAAGGTGGCAGGGCGGGAGACATAAGAACGTACCTAAAATAAGTGGAATGTGCACAAAGGTAGAGTTAGTGTGTAACATTGGCGAGAAAGTTAAAAGGGAGGAACAGATTGGTGATAAAGTAGACATTGGGACAGTGTTTTTTGAGTTAGGAGATGAAAAAATGTTACGTTTCGTATGCGTGAGAAGAGAATGTATCACGGATGGAATGCAGTTTAACGTGCAAAGAGCACTGCTTTCTATTATCTACTTGTGTGCGTTGTTCTTTTCACCCGATGCATTCGAGGTGGGTTCCCAGTGGGAACACAGAAACCTACAGCTTTGTAGGGTGATGGGTGAAAGTGCCAACTTATTTGCTTATACTGAAGCTTGCTGTTCGCGTTGGTCAGCTAAGCAATGCCTCTTTGCAAGTGCAATGTCGTTCGATCTTGTCCTGTTCTTACTTCAACTCTAAAATGAGTGATATCAAGTTTGCATCTTTCAATTGCCGGGGTTTAGGTGATTTTAAAAAGAGGAAAGATGTATTCGGATGCTTACGAAATATGGATTTTAATATTTGCCTGTTGCAAGACGTTCACTGTCGAAAGATTGGCGTTCCGTACTTTAGAAATTCTTGGGGAACAGATGTCTTGATAGCTCCATACACTAGCAATGCGAGAGGGGTAGCTATATTAACAAAAAATATAGAAGTTGAATTTGGAACTACGGTCATAGACGAGGGTGGAAATTTCATCATAACAAGAATGAAAGTACAAGACATGACAGAATTTTGTCTGGTAAATGTATACGGTCCTAACTCTGATAGCCCTCTCTTCTACAAGGATTTATCAAAGAGAATAGAAGAGACAACAGGCGAGGACGATGTATGTGTCATAGTGGCTGGTGATTTAAATCTAACGCTCGATCAGGAAATGGACAATCACAATTACAGACGCGAGAACAACACTAGAGCTAGAGAGACAGTAAAATCACTGATGACTAGACACGACCTTAAAGATATATATCGGGAAAAGAATCCGGACATTAGGAGGTACACGTGGAGGGTGGGAAGACCAGTGTTGAAACAGGCTAGATTGGACATGTTTCTGATTAGTACCTCTTTGGAGAGTTACGTAGCAGAGGCAAATATTCAGCCTGGATACAGGTCGGATCATTCAATAGTGACTTTAAGTCTGGACGTTGCGAAACAGCCAAGAGGAAGAGGCCTGTTTAAATTCAACGCGTCCTTACTAAAAGATACTAACTACGTAGAACTAGTGAAAAAGACTATACTAGAAACGGTGCATGAATACGCGGTGCCAGTTTACAGTCATGAGTACGTTACAAATAACCCAGAGTGCGTAGAGCTGAAAGTGAGTTCGTCTCTTTTCTTCGAAGTATTGATGATGGTCATAAGAAGAGAAACTATATCGTATGGGATCAAAAAGAAAAGACAAGAGCGAGCCAAGAAGAACAGATAACCAAAACGATAACCCAGTTAGAAAAGGAAGCTGACGAGACAGGTAGCCAGGAACTAGGTGATGAGGTCGAGAGGAAGAAGAAAGAACTAGAGCAGCTTCGAGATAAAAGATTGCAAGGGAGCCTTATTAGGGCAAGGGCTGTTTGGAGAGAGCAGGCTGAGAAACCATCAAAATACTTTTTAACACTAGAGAAAAGGAGATACGAAAGTAAAAGGATCTCAAGCATAAAGACACCGAGTGGGATCAAAAGAAATCAATCAGATATACTTCGAGCATTCAAAAACTTTTACCAGGAAAGATTTCGCGAGACAGGGGAACCTTTCTTGGAATACGAATTCGAAAATTACATATCACAACTCGAGCTGATTAAGATTAAAGATTCAGACAAGCGCAGTTTGGATTCTCCTCTAACACTAGCTGAGCTAGGTTCTGTTCTATATAAAATGAAAAACGGCAAATCGCCAGTTAGCGACGGCTTTACTGTCGAATTTTATAAATTCTTTTGGGTGAACCTCAAGACCTTCATTTACGCAATGTGTTGTGAAAGTTACGAAAGAGGAGAAATGCCTCACACGCTAAAAGAGGGAATAATCGTGCTTCTGCCTAAGTCAAATAAGCCCAGAGATATGTTGAAGTCATATAGACCTATAACCCTTCTGAACGTATGCTATAATATAATTTCAAACACCATTGCAGAAAGGCTGAAACACGTACTACAAGATACAATTGATTCGTGTCAAACGGCTTATTTAAAGGGCAGATACATTGGAGACAATATCCGTATGCTCTATGCAGACTTGTGATCAGCTCAGTTGAGCCGGCTCAAAAATCAGCTCAGCTCATGAGCCGGCTCAACATTTTGCCAAATTGTTGAGCTGTGAGCTGAGCCAGCTCAGTAATGCATTGAGCTGAGCTGCTGTCTGAGCTGAGCTGAATGAGCTTGAGCTGAGCTGAGCTGAATGAGCTTGAGCTGAGCTGAGCTGAGCTGAGCTGAGCGAGCTGAGCTGAGCTGATTGAGCTGAGCGAGCTGAGCTGAGCTGAGCTGAGCTGAGCTGAGCTGATTGAGCTGAGCTGATTGAGCTGAGCTGAGCTGAGCTGATTGAGCTGAGCTGAGCTGAGCTGAGCTGAGCTGATTGAGCTGAGCTGATTTAGCTGAGCTGGGCTGATCCAGTTCTAATTCTTTTCAGTTCATGCTTGGAAATTAACTCAGGATTTGATGCTTCAGCTATGAGCTAGCTATGGAGTGAGCAATTACACTGCCTTCGTGATCGCACTTAAAAATATCAAAACTCTAAAGAAATCAATATTAATCACTAATCAAGCTTAATTTATTTCATCCATGTTGCATGGAAATTGGAAGACCAGGGTCTTGGCCAATTTACAGGCTAATACAGCCAGTCTCAAGTTTCAAGTCTGACTGCAAGATGAATACCTACTGTCAGGCTTTGATGCTTCGCCTTGACACTCTGTTCCGCAATGTACAATCCAGCATTCTTCACTTTGTTATTTAAGCAGTTATTTAAATTAATTCTATCGATAAGGGTTCTTACCTCTGCATAAAATATTTACAATTAGGAATTAGCAAATGTTCCTCTTCGTTGGTTGAATGTGGGCTAAGCAACCATATCCTATTGAAAGTGGGGATATGATACAAACAAAACGTTCTGGGTATTTCCCACTCTCACCTTCTGATGTCCATAATATGGGAAAAGCTCCCTTATTCACACGCCGACTATGAATTCTAATTGTGTTGACATTGCCTTGGTTGAGATCAGGGTGGTGTTTGGTTTCACTCAAGGTTTCACTGATAACAGCACGCTGCTATCACACGTGTCAAATGGGGTTTCCATGGAGATATAAACAAACTCTTATCTCCAAGTTCCAACACTACCCCAAAATGTAACGTCAGCTCCTGGCAGGGTGCCAAGAGCGGATGGCGGCGTGGGCGTGCTGCTCTCGGCCGTGAAACACCGCCTAGTTGAGATGATTCCATGGCGTTTTTTTTCGTCTAGCAGATTTTCGTCCGACTTTTCTTCGTCTGGCATTTTTTTGTCTGTACATTTTTTTCGTCTGTAAACTTTTTCGTCCAGACTTTTTTCGTTCGTATATTTTGAACTTATATGTTATGTTAACATCGCGGGTGCACACTCTGATAACATGTCATAACACTGCCAAGAACAGTCCATTTCATGTAACTATAGTCTGAGTCCAAGTAGACGCACGACTCGCAAAGTCTCAAGGTCTTAATGAGCTTATCTCTTTTGCCCATTGTGTAAGTTGCCTCGCTCCTTGTTAGAGGAGACTTACTTATGCGCCAAGAGTTGGTCTGTTTTTTAACCCTCGCCCGTATTGGTGTTTTTCCAGCCGCGAACGTATAAGGGGGTCCGTTGGACCCCCCCTTGCCGTTTCGTCCCTGATCGAGCTAGAGCTTCGCGGAAAAAAACGAGCGTGCTGCCCGCGACGAGAGGAAGCCGATGATACCCAATTTTAAGGTCCTAGGTTATCGGTTGACCTTCCAGGTCAGGTCAATGACCCAAAAGTCGGGAAAATCGGGACCTGTTAGAACGTCGTAAAACGTGGCTGCTATGGGGTTTTTCGGGGTGCTGATCACGAATATCATGTTAGTTATGATCACTGATGATGTCTTTATGCATTGAGGCCAGGTCGGGTCAGGTCAGGTCAACCAGTAAGGATTTTGCCGGGTATTCGTAGTAGCCTCTGACAGCTTCGTAACATGTTACGAAGGCACCAAAACTGCTTCGTAAATGTTCAAATGGTTGCTAAATTCGAATTCAGCTCCAAAAACTAGCCTAGAAACATGTAAAACTCGAAAAAGTGAACCGAGGTCATCAAAGGTCAATGACCTGACCTGACCTTCCGGTGACCTTGACACCCACCCTAATGCATGGGAGCAACATCATATGCCATGTTTGAACACTTGAAACCACAAAAAGACTGCTAACGCGCGGCTAATGCGAGCCGACATACGCCGAATCGCGATTCCGGCCAAACATGGTCTCGAAAAGGAGGTCACAGGTCAAAGGTCATTAGGGTCAGGGTCATGAAATTTTCAGGATAGGTGTAAAATTGATTATCGCGAGGGTACTGAAAGTTTCGTCGCGATCGGCCGCTTTTTACGCGAGTTATTCGCGAAAAACAGGGGGGTCCGTTCGACCCCCCCCCCCTATACGGGCGAGGGTTAAGCATGTCCGATTTAAAAAGAACGACTGAGCGATCTAAGCGTGAATTTAACTGAGCGGAAACTGAGCTAAGCTGAATTGAGCGGAAACTGAGCTGAGCTGAACGGGAACTGAGCTGAGCTGAGCTGAGCGGAAACTGAGCTGAGCTGAGCGGAAACTGAGCTGAGCTGAGCGGAAACTGAGCTGAGCGGAAACTGAGCTGAGCTGAGCTGAGCGGAAACTGAGCTGAGCTGAGCTGAGCGGAAGCTGAGCTGAGCTGAGCTGAGCGGAAACTGAGCTGAGCTGAGCTGAGCGGAAACTGAGCTGAGCTGAGCTGAGCGGAAACTGAGCTGAGCTGAGCTGAGCGTGAGCGGAGCACAGCCGGTTTGAGCGGAGCGTGAGCTGAGCTGAGCCGTGTTAAACTGAGCGGGAGCTGAGCGGGAGCGGATAAAACGGAGTTGAGCTGAGCGAGCTCACTTTTTTCTTGAGCTGTCACAAGTCTGGCTCTATGACATAATAAAGCAAATGAAACAAGAACAGATTAGTGGGGTTATGCTGAGTTTAGACATAGAGGCCGCATTTGATTCAGTGAGCTGGAACTTTATTCGGAAAGTACTTGAAGCGCAGAATTACCCATTAAAGGGACAGTATCATCGAAAAAAAATCAATGTATGGAGCTGATTTTTTTTTACTAGCATTTCTTATTTTTCTGAATCAGAAAAACATAGTTTGAGGACCGAACTCGGTGAAAAATACTGCAACCACATTTCATTTTCATGATTCATTTTCATGAGCGAACCACCACTATACAAGCATGGCCGCCGCTTTGGAAGCATGCAAAATTACTACAGAACTGGCGCAGATAATACATTATTGACGCTACGCTTACGCGGTCGTTCTTCTGATTGAGTTGTCCTTAGGGATAGGTAGCCTTACACTGAAAACATTTTAACCCAAGGCCCGCGAGTAAACCGGTGTTTTGCGGGTACCCCTATCCGAAACCATTTTTAACCACCGTCCCAGGAGTACAGTAAGGTCCCATTGCAGTGTAGTCGTCCCTGCTCTCAGCGGACTTGTTCGCTGACAGCGGTTATATCCGCTCAGAGCAAGTACGACTACACCGCAATGGGACCTAGCACTACTCCTGGGAGGGTGGTTAAAAATGGTTGCGGATAGGGGTACCTGTAAAACACCGGTTTACTCGCCAGCCTTCACTGAGAAAAAAAATTATTCCCCTGGAACACCTTTAAGGGCGTGTACCAAACTGCACCTCGCTGGGGTGTCAGACGGGTGTCACTTTTGACACCAATACAGGTGTCATTGGGAATGAAACACCGGGTGTCTGACACCCTTTTAGGTGTCTGATACCCTTTTGGGTGCACACCCAAAAGGGTGTCAGACACCCGGTGTTTCATTCCCAATGACACCTGTATTGGTGTCAAAAGTGACACCCGTCTGACACCCCAGCGAGGTGCAGTTTGGTACACACCCTTAAAGGTGTTACGAGAGTGTCCATTGGATGCCAAAAAAGGTGTCGACACATTCTTACATTTATTGGTTCAAACAGGCATATCGCATACAATGGCATTCCTATCTTGTATACAGCAACAAACTATCAAGTACAAAAAATATGGGCTCTATATTTACGGAGAAATCCAATGAAAACTCACCGAAACACATCGGGTCGATTCACAGTGAGAAGTTACTCGCATTTCAGCAATGATAATTAACCGTCGATTATCTCCAACCAGATGTTATTCCGCAGTTCACTTGCTTTCGTTTCCATGGTGCAATGCTGTGTTGTCAACCTCACTCCAGACTTCAAATTTCACCGAGTACCGCCCGCCTCGTCATTTGAATAAACACGGAGCAAGCTACAAATAAAAGCTAAACATTATCATGAACGCACAATCACTTGAAGAAGTACACTGCGAACAACGTTCGGCGCCACTATATCCACATAAATTCAAAAAAAGCCCTGCCATCACTCACACCGCACACGCACCACGTGGCACGCCGCCGCCACTGAAATCTAACGGCTTTCCTGCAAGGTGGCGCTTTTTGATCTTCGCATGGTTGACGCCGTGACTAGCACACAAATGACGTCACACAATGAAGCTTGCTGATTGGGTAATGATTCAAACCACTGGACCTGCTGTGGTTTCTAGCAGTGCTACGGAGTCAGAGTCGGAGTCTGATGGAGTTGGCAGTTCTGGCCGGAATAGGAGTCCATTTTGGAAGACAGAGCGGGAGTGCGAGTCACTGAAAATCCGTTAGACACCGCATCCCTGGTTCCTAACACAAGTGACGTCAGAACAATTTATGTGATGATTTAGGTTCGAATACACGACAGCTTTCAAACATTTCATGACTCATGCTGGAATGTTCCTCAACAAATGACAACACACGTGAAGGTATCACAAGGGTATCAGATCCCTTTTAAGGAACATTTTTGTTTACACCTTTTGAAGTGTTGATGGTTTAGGGTGTTTGACACCCGAATGGATGTTGGTGTAGGACACCCATTAATGTGTCTTTCTGAATCCCATTATGGTGTGTTTAAAAGCGCGTTGCACTTGAAGGTTGTCATCGTGGTGTTGTACACCTCCATGATTCCCAAAACAACATTTTTGACACCAATCTGGGCGTTATATATGACACTGCAATGATGTCCGACACCCGTGAGACACCCCATGGGAACATTTTTCCTCATTTTTTTCACGCTGTTTTTGGTGTCAGATCCTTTTGCAAGTGTCAATGTGACACCTCTAGCAGTGTCGGACACTCTTAACATTCCGCTTCAATAAATGGCAACACCTGTGAAGGCATCATAAGGGTGTCAGATGCTTTTAAAAGAACATTTTTGACACCTTTTAGGGCGTTTGATACCTTAGAGTGTTTGATACCCGGATGGGTGTGGGTGTCGGACACCTATTAAGGTGTCATGCTGAATCCCATTAAGGTATATCTAAACGCTCGCATGCGAACGAACACTTGAAAGGGTGTCATTGTGGTGTTGTACACCTTAATGATTCCCTATACAGCATTTTTCAACACCAATCTGGGTGTTCGATGACACCTCCAATGGTGTCTGACACCCGTAAAACACCCCTGGGGAATAATTTTTTTTTCTCAGTGTTGGGTTAAATTGTTTTCAGTGTAGGTATTGCCTATAAAAATATCACGTGACAATTGGAGGGAGTGACAATTGGACGTGACAATTGACAATGGGAGAAAATATCGCGTGACAATCACGTGATAAACGTCATACATTAGAGGGAGATTGTGATTCAAGCTGGAGGAATTCCTTTGTTGAGCCGCTAGAATCCGAAGGAAACAGCGGAAATTGCCTACGACTATTTAATGAATTTAACGGTGATGAATAAGTGCGAAAAACGTTTTGGCTTTATAAAATTTGACGAAATGACCAGGGTAAAAGTTTTATTACTGGCGGTCAATTCAAAACGGCGCAAACATTTAAACAGTGAAGATAGTGAAGCACGATTCAAAGTGTAGTACACCTTTCGTACTTTGAGCGGCGATAGCGGGATAACGGTGTGGAGCTTCGAGGATCGGTCTTCAGTTCCCGGACCAGAAAGGTGGGGCCTATGCAATGTCAAATTTCATCAAAATGGTGATACTGTCCCTTTAAGCATCATAAAATGGTTTGATACTCTATATACTGGCTCTTTTGCTAGAATTTTGTATAATGGCCATCTATCGGAAAAAATTAATCTATCGAGATCATGTCGACAGGGTGATGCAATGAGCTGCTACTTGTTTATATTAGTCATGGATGTATTGGCAAGGAGGATAAAATGTAATGCAGACATAAAGGGAATAAAGATAGCAAGCGAAGAGCACAAACTTCTAATGTACGCTGATGACACGGTTTGTTTGATAGAACCAAAGGCTATCAGTATCAGGAAACTGTTTGATGAGCTTGGATGGTTCGCGAAGTTTTCTGGTCTGAGCCCGAATATAGATAAAACGCAGGCGATGTGGATAGGCACTAGCTACAGAGACGCACAGATAGTTAAAAATCAAGTTCAGTTAAGGTGGTGTGTATCGCTGAAAATACATGGCATTATATTTGAAAATAACCTGGACAATATAACGGAAGTTTATAAGGACAAAGTTGGAGAAATAAGGCGGGATATATATAAATGGAGGTACCGAAACATATCGTTAGAAGGAAAAGTAACGATTGTCAAAGCATTGCTTGTGTCAAAGATAAGCTATCTATTCCTGACAATGCCAAATCCCTCACAGGCTATTATTAAAGAGCTGACGACCATGTTGTTCAGGTTTATCTGGCACGGAAAAGGCGAGAAAATAAAGCGCAAAACGCTGCTCAAAGACCCGCTTCGAGGTGGGGTAGGTATGATAGATATAGAGACATATATGAAAGCCTTGAAGATAACATGGATTAGAAGGTATATTACTAGAAGTGGAATATGGAATGCCATGGCAAGGAGAATAACGGGAGATAATTTTGATTTCTGGCTGATGGGTTACCGGCTACCGCGCTCTGAGAGCCAAGGCTGCTTATATTGGCAACCGATTTTGGAGAGACGTTTTCTTAGTCCTAGCTGATTTCAAGGAGATTTACGAACTAGATACGGCCCAAATTAGCGCCAGTCAACTGTTTTTCTCAGACCAAACCAAATTTAAAAACACTTGGGTTAAACAATGGTACGATGAGGGAATCAGGACCTTCAACGATCTGTTGAAACAAGATGGATCAATTCTCGGTAATGATGAATTAAAGGAAACGTATAATATACAAGGGACATGTTTAAACTATACGGCATTAATGAGAAGTTTGCCAGCGGAGTGGAAAGCGGATCGGAACAGGAGCAAATTAGAAACACCCATTCTAGACCCCGTCATTTCGTGCATCATAGCAAAAGGCGAAGGAACGTCTCACATCAGAAGAATATTCGTTGAAAGCAAAACAAAATCAGTTCCTAATATATGGGAAGGGGCATGGGGATATAGGTTAGGTGAAATTAATTGGACAGATGTATACCAGTCATTGAAGACATATCCAGTACAATACAGGTCAACTAGATATAAAATTATTACACGAATAGCGGCAACAAATAGCCTTCTCGAAAAAAAATGAATATTGCCGACACAAATGCTTGTGAGTACTGCAATGACCGCGAAAACATCGAACATAAGTATTGGTACTGCCCACAAGTACTGAGGTTTTGGAATAGTTTAAAAGCATTGCTATTTCGTAATCAACTTGGTAGGCTAGCAGAAAAGGTAAACGTCAAGTTAGTTATCTTGGGAGGAGATAATAATGTAGTCATAAATCATGTTACAAGTTTCGGAATACAGATGATCCATTTAAGAAAAGAACTTTCTTTAACATTATTAACAGCTATCCTTAAGTGTGACATGGAGAGTGAAAGGTATCAGGCAAATCTTAATGGACAAATAAATAATTTTAACAAAAAGTGGAGCACATTGGATTTCTTGAGGCGGCTTGGCTGATCGACGTATCTGGGAGTTGTGTAGGTGGTTGTGGGACGGCGTGTGCTGAATGTGCTGGGACGTGACCTTTTTTCGTTACTCGGTGGTGTTGTGTTCTGTTCTGACAGGAGGATACCGGCATGTACAGTCTGTCTTAAAAGTACCGCGCAAAGTGACGGTGGATCCATCAAGCCTGACCGAGGAAGGGTCTGCCTTAATTTGAAAGTCACCGAACCAATTGACCTGGGGAATGGACGAGAATGTCAATTGCTTCGGTGACTCAAATTTAGCAGGCTTTCCTCGGTCAGACTTGATGGATCCACCGTTACTTTGCGCGGTACTTTTAAGACAGACTGTACTGCCCCCGCCCCCAACCCATCCAGGCTAACCTGTGGCCGGCCCTAGCATGTTGTGCAGGGCCGGCCCGCCGGCCGCTCGGCCGGGGCGCCGGAAGGGCGGTCTGCGCCCCGGCGCCCCGCTCGGGCGGTCGGTGGTCAGGGGCGCTGCCCCTACAAATGCGTGTGTACTGTGTACTGTTTTATTTTCCATTTTCATATGAAGAAGAAGTAGGGCAGCGCGGGCGGGGGCAGGAGGCCCGTCTGGAGCGCCGGGGAGGTATCCCACAGCTCTCCCCGGCCGGGGAGGTACCCCCAGCTCTCCCCGGGGCCGGGATGACACTATGTAGCTTGAGTGTCGTCCCGGTCTGGCCAGACGGGCCCAAAAATCATCATCATGTGTTCACTTTTAATAACTATCCTGTCTCTGTTGATATGATGAATGTGTGTGTATGTGTCAGATGATGTAAATAAACGTTAAAAAAAATTAATAATAGTAATAAAAAAGTGCTGACCGGAATAGTGAATATTTTTTGTTTTGTTGGGTTAGGCCCTTTCGGTCGACAAGACCATTGCAGAGCCGGAAGGATGATAGGAATTAGGGGGAGACATTGGTCTGGGCAGGCACCCTAGAGAGTCGCCGGGGCTGAGCCCGTCCATAGGACAGGCCGACCAGCCCCCCAAGCACTCTCTGCACCCGGCTACGGGGTGCAGCTCCCTCGGGAGCAGCGGTGCTGCTCCAAGGGAGCAGCCCGCATGAGATAAAGTTGCCTGTCCAGCCCGGAAGGGGGTTGTGGCGTGGAGGAGAAGGATTTCAGTATCCTTAGGATAGAAGCACGGATAGGTGTTTAGTGAATACTGAATACTGATCAATCAATACTATAGTCTGTTCCATATCAAGTTTGCAGTCGGAGTTTCTTCGGCAGATCGCTCCTCCGCTCAAAAATTTTCGTCTTAAAATGTAAGAGCTGTATATACAGAAATCATGCACTGCTTTCAGCAGGGCACTTCGGCTGCAAGCTTGAAACGGAACAGAGTATAGTCAATCAATAGTGAATACTGATTATTCCATTGCGGTTCCAATGCGGGCGTCTCAACAATCTCCGTTAAAATTGTAGCTCTTTTATCATTCTCATTCAAGTTATTCGCGTTTGTTTGGTTTTCAATACTCATGAGCGACAAATCTGACATTTGCCATCTAGCGGCGGAGGGCAGAGTTAGTCGCAGAAAGACACCTGGCCGCGGACAGACGCGGCTCGCTGCTGAAAAACATCGACGGGCCTGCCATCTACCGGGCGCCGTCTCCGCGCTGTGATCGGCTATATTTCTTTCGGGACGCGTAAATGGCGAAAGTTTATTGGTCTCACCGGGGCTATTGAAGATGCTCTTTGTCACGGTATCATTCGTTTTTATAAAAGTGCTTTGTGTGCGCTGTATCGAAGGATAATATGGGTAGGCCGAAGGTAGAGCTTCAAATCCTACCGATAGATGGCGCAAACTACAGTTGGTAAAATCGGGACCTGTTTAAAGGGCAAGCTGAATAGTCGTGTTCTAGTGTTTGGGGTACCGGGTGGTAGCTAGGTACAGACAGACACTAAAGTCAGCAAAATGTGGGGGGAGGCCATTTAACCCGCGCCCTGGTGGTGGTGGGGGGGGGGCTATTTTTTGCCCCCCCCCCCCTGCTCCAGACTTTTCAATATATCTCCAGAACCACTGCGCCGATCGTCACCAAACTTTCCGTACCCTCCCGGACATCAATTTTACACATTGTGACCAAAATTTTTTCCAAAGGCTATGATAGGTTGGCCGGAAATGACGTCAGAGTGACGTCACGTTCTGCCGTTTTCGACCAAAAAAAGGGTTTCGCGGGAAGAGCTGTCAGGCCTATAGCTTTGCAAATACAGAAAAATGATAGACATAAAAGCTGTAGAATTAAAAGAGCTACAAAAATGTTAACTCGGATTTTTGAAATTTTCGGATTTCGACCCCCAAAAATCAAAAAATAGATTTTTTGAATATAATAGCCGAAAAATCCAAAAAGTTTTTGGAATTTCGCAAAAACCGAAATTGCTAAACTCAATTTTTAGCAATTCTAGACCTCGTAGTGCAAAACAAAGACCACCATTAGACTCCCAGTGACGAACTGCATCGAATCAATACCCATTTTATGCAAAACTATCAACTTTAAAATGTGACCTTTTATGACCTGACCTTGACCTGACCTTCACCAGAAAGTGATCTAAGCCGTACCTGATAGTCTTATAGCCAACAAAATTGAGTTGGAAATGAAAAATTGGCCATAAAACATGCATCACACAACCTTAAGGTACCTAAAGTTAGGTTCATGTGACCTGACCTGCGACCCTTGGTGGCCTGACCTGTGACCTGACCTGGTATTGTCAGTGACCTCTTATAGCAACATATGTACTAGGCAACTGACGCCCTATCGCTGATTCTCGACAAAATGCGTTTTCATTCCCTAAAAGACCCGTGAACGGTGAAACACTTCATCTTTGACCTGACCTGTGACGTCATCGGTGACCCCGAGGTCAATGAAATTTGGTTTCCCTCAACAAATTTGACAGGGCTATCGAACGCCGTTTGAATTTTGCGGATCCGTCAAGTAGTTTCGGAGATACGAGGGGGGGGGGCAAAAATAGCCCCCCCCCCCACCAGGTCGCGTTATAAACAGACCCCACCAGGGCGCGGGTTAACATTGCTGCCCCCCCCCCCCACCTCCGAAAGTGGGGGGTATGGCCCCCACCCCCCCTGTTCCTACGCCTATGCGTGACTGCCGTGATAAATTTAAAATTTGCGATGTTTGAAATTAAACGGAAGTATTATATAACAAAATTATTATTATAAAGATGTTTTAGCAGCAATCGTGTAATCGTTGGGTCGTCGGTGCAGCTCCTGCCGGAAGCAGCTCCTGAATTGGTCCCGCAATCTCCAGCATTTTAAGCCTCTTTTGCAAAGATCGTACATCCTATAGTTATATTGTGTTGTTTGAGCCCACTGGCCGGCTGAAGCGTACATGAATCCCTTATACAAACAAAAAAAGGCTCTAAATCCTTTCCTTCGACAAATGTGACTTGCTGAGACGACTTTTGGCGCGGATTTTCACCGCTGGCTTAGAAGACTGAAGACGAAAACATTCTTTCTTTGCCATATGTAAGATGAAAATTTCAAGTTTTTTTCTCTTGGGCCGCAGCATGAACTCACGTAAGATCAGAATTATAATGTTAGAATTCTTTGAAATTTGGCTATATTTGACAACTTCTTAGAGCGTCAGCGATTGCAAGAGATCGCATATTTTTCTTCCGGAGAAAAACGTGACATTGTTCCCCGAGATCGCCTTGCACCGGAGATAAGGCGCTTAAAAGTACAATCGTATTTTGCGAGGCTCCCTTTTTAAGTGAACCGAGACGAAGCACTAGCAATAAAAAATGATTAAGGCAACCGTTTTTAAGGTCCATCCCTTCCTAACTGTTCGAAGCTAATCAGATGCCACGGAGCACTACGTCGCCAGAACTGGATAATTCGCCCGTTTGATATCTCAAAGTGGCAGGGGCGCCTTTGCAGTGACAATGCCAGTTAATGAAGCTAATGAAGTCCGATCAAGATTCTCTTCGTTGCGCAGCATGTCGCAGTCTGTCTGTTCGCAAAGCCGCGATTATCTGCGGTGGCTGTGGAGCGCGCTGGCACACCTCATGTGCGAGATTGACAGTGGCTCAAGCCAGGGATCTATCCATTTGGCACTGCCGCGTTTGCTTGAAAAGTGGCAGCTTCACCTCCACTAACGATCAATCAGAGGGAAACATACAGAAAGACAGCAAAGAAACGGAAACAACAGATCGAAATCAGCAAATTGGCGATATACCGACCAAACTTGCTCAACTCCGCGAATCCACAAAAATCGTAAGGCTCATTCCAAAGGCCGCCCGCGCGGTAGTAGCAAATAGCCTCTCAGATAGAATAAACGCAGCAGTCTCCAGCACAAGTCTAGACACTTGGTGGCGTCTATTCTCTTTTGCATTCACGGCTCTGCGATCTCCAGACACTAACAAGCGTAACTGCTCTCTTACAACATTGATCAAAAGACAGGCCACTGAAGAAATATCGTCTACACAGAGAGTAGAGGCTGATCATGGTAGCACCCTTTACCACAACTCGAACGAGAAAACTGCACAGACAAGGCAAGCGCACCATGCCAAGGATGAGGACATCGCCCGTAGGGTGTACGCGAAGTGCGCGGACGGTGATGTGGGGGCAGCACTCAGGACGCTCACATCTAACGAGCCTCTAGCTGAGCCCACGGATGAAGTCATCAGTTTGCTGCGCCTCAAACATCCCCCAGCACCTGAAGACGAATGCATACCACCGCCGCCGTCGTCAACAGACGCACCTCCGATGACTGTAACGGAAAGCCAGGTCAGGCAGTCGGTTCTTTCTATGCCGACGGGATCTTCTGCGGGTCTGGATGGCATCAGGCCTCTCCACCTGCGGCAGCTCATTTCAGCAGAGGCGGGAGAGGCCGGTCAGCGCATGCTCACCTCCCTTACGGCGCTCACTAACCTGGTTCTGGCCGGTCGGCTGCCATCATGTGCCCGTGATGCCCTCTACAGTGCTTCTCTGTGCGCTTTTCGAAAGAAAGATGGTGGGCTGCGCCCGATTGCTGTTGGCAGCGTCTACCGTCGCCTGCCAGCACGCATAGCCGCCCGCTTTGCAGCTGACATCCTGGGTCCTGAATTGAGACCCGTGCAGCTGGGTGTGGGCACTCCACTCGGCTGTGAGGCTGCGGTACACGCAGCAAGGAACTTTGCAAAACGTTCCGCAAGCCAAACGGAAACAACACGAGTGTTAATCAAAGTAGACGTCAAAAACGCGTTCAATACCGTGAGGCGCGACGTAGTGCTTCAGTGCCTGAAGGACAACTGCCCAGAGGTATACGCGATGGCCTATCAGGCGTACAGCACGCCAACCCCACTTCTCATAGCTGGTCACACAATCATGTCTTCAACGGGTGTCCAGCAAGGCGACCCGCTGGGCCCGCTCGCATTCGCACTGGCTGTCAACACGTGCGCACGCAGCCTCAAGTCCCCACTGAACATATGGTATTTGGACGATGCCACAATTGGAGGACCGGTTGCTGACGTCATCTCCGACCTTCAAACGGTCACCAAGATGCTCCCAGAGGTCGGCCTTCACCTAAATCCCGCGAAATGTGAAGTGACGATCTTGAACGACATGAGAGAGGACCAGCAAAAAACGGCGATCTATGAAGTGAAACGCACCCTCCCCGAGATCTCGGAAACGTCAGTGAGATCTATTCAGCTTCTGGGTTCTCCATTACACGAAGACGGACTCTCAAACGCGGCAAAAAACGTCGCCGACATGATCTCAAAGCTCTGCGAGCGGACCCGCCTCTTGGATAGGCACACAGGCCTTTTCTTCCTCGCTCATCATGTATCGGCGCCCCGTGTCACCTACCTACTGCGCTCCAGTCCACTGTACATCGAAAGCGCTGGCCTTGGCAAAATCGATGAAATCGTAAGGTCAACCCTAGCCGACGTTACTAACGTCGATATATCTGAATCTACTTGGATCCAAGCGTCACTGCCCTTAAGACATGGGGGGATCGGCATCCGCTCTGTTGAGTCCCTCGCCCTTCCTTGTTACTTGGCATCCTTGCACGCCGCAGCCTCGCTGATGGCGACTATCAGCCCGATGGACGTCAGTATTCCCACGCTCAGCATCGTCGAGCCTGCTATGAACGAATTCATGAAGCTTCTGAGCCTGGATGACGTCCCAGAAAAACACGAGAAACATCTGCAGCGAGTCTGGGATGACCTGGCATGCAAGACAGTCCGCGAACGACTGATCGATTCAGCAAATCAAGTGGACCGGGCCCGCCTCCTCGCCGCCTGCAAACCTCACACGGCAGCCTGGCTGCAGGCGATGCCGGCGGCTAATCTTGGCCTCCATCTCGACGCAGAAACCGTCAGAGTCGCTGTGGCTCTACGACTGGGAGCTCCTATCTGCAAGCCGCACAACTGCAGCCAATGTAGCCGCCCAGTGGACTCTCAAGGTCACCATGGACTCTCTTGCAAAAAGTCAGCCGGGCGCCTTCCACGTCACGCAAACCTCAATGACGTGGTAAGGCGTGCGCTGACCAGCGCAGGAATGCCTTCCATCCTTGAGCCACAGGGACTCGACCGAGGGGACGGCAAGAGACCGGACGGCGTCACTCTCTTCCCATACAGGCAGGGAAAGAGCCTCGTGTGGGATGCAACCTGCGTAGACACATTTGCCGACAGCGCCGTTGCAAAAGCCGCCCTGGAGCCAGGCTCACCAGCGGCAGCCGCGGAAGCTCGCAAAAGAACGAAGTACGCAGATATTGCCGAGAGGCACATCTTCGTTCCAGTGGCCGTAGAAACTACCGGAGTGCTGGGACCAGCGGCCACAGCCCTCCTGGCAGAGCTGGGCAGGAGGATCTCTGAGCTCACAGGAGATCGCAGAGAGGTCGCTTGGCTGCGGCAGCGCGTGTCCTTGGCCATCATTCGGGGAAACGCTGCGGCCATCCTAGCAACAGCATGCTCAACTCAAGAGGGCCGGGTTCCCCGGAAACCAACTAAACAAGTCACCAGCAAAACATCAACGGAGTCGAGTGACGCCAGAGACTCCAGCTGCGCTGATAGCCAGAAAACGAATCAGCCACCATCACATCCCAAGTTTGTTGAAAGCAGCAAGGTGCAGGCACAGCAGCGTTATGACGGGGTGGCACGGACCGCCAGCCGTGAGGCACAATCGCTCTCGGCTACTCGACAGCAAGAGGCGGACTGGAAAAGCGGTGACCCGTTATACATCGGTCTACCTAACCATGGCAACACATGTTACCAGAACGCTGCGCTGCAGTCACTGTTGGGCCTGCATCCATTTCTGAGTGAGATGATGTCGCTGATCTCCGGTCCTTGTCAGTGGGAAAGTGGCCAATGTGACACTACGAGCGCTGTTGCCAAACTTATGGTGCTCCGACAAAAGGCGCTCACTGAGTCAGTCGCTACCCACCTCAAACAGCTGCACGAAGTGTTTGCCGACATGGACCCGGTGTACGGTGGCACAGAAATGCAGGACGCCGGCGAGTTTTTGCTGCGCCTTTTGGGCACCATGAGCGACGAGATAGATGCGTGCCACCTGACGGATAACCCGGTTCGAGAACATTTTCAACATCAGATCCTGGAGAGTAAGACGTGCATCAAATGTGGTCAGACGGTGATGAAGCACCTGAATAACATCTGCTGGTTTGTCAACGTGCCACGCCGCCAGAACACCGACATACCGACACTGCAGGAAGCGCTACATCTCAGCATGTGCCCCGAACGACGCACCATGCTCTGCCAGCACTGCGGCCACGATGAATCCTGCGTCACCTCGAAGATCAGTCAGCTACCCAGGACTCTGATCCTGCAGCTGAATCGCTGCGCCTTTCTTGGAGATAGGCCCAAGAAGATCCGTGCCAGTGTTGGTATTCCTAAGATTTTGTCCTTAAATAAGTACGTCGCAGGTGAGGTCACCGATTGTCCGAGAAGTGGAATGTCTTTTTGTCGATTTTTATGCCCGTACTCGACAAGCACGCGCCGATGCGGTCGGTTCGGGTCCGTAACCCGACTGCCCCTCCCATCTCGGCTGCTACACGAGACCTGATGTGTCGCCGCCGCGCCGCCCTGCGCGCGGGTGGACGGAGCGCGCCCGAGTACCGCCAGCTTAACCGTGCCGTGCGAGCTGCCATCCGCCGTGATACCCGACAGAGTATCGAGGAGGGTATCAGGGAGCGCGGGCCGCGGGCCGCCTGGCGGAGCGTGCGGGGGGTTGTGGCTGGCAAGCGCTCTGGCACACCGGTGCTACCTCAGCTACCCAGCGAGGAGCTGAACCACTTCTTCGTCTCTGTCGGACCGCGAGTGGCCGCCGAGGTGGCGGACCGGGACCAGGGTGCTGCTCGATCCGTCGCGTGCCGTTTACCGCGTGTGGGGGCGTGTGGTTTTACTGTATCACCTATCGATATTGACACTTTGACCAGCACGCTGCTCAGCATGCGCAACTCGACCGCCCGCGGTGCTGATGATATCTGTATCAGGGTGCTGAAGGCCAGTTTCCCCGCTGTCGGCGCCGTACTCCTTCACATCATCAACTCCTGCCTGACCCAGTCTGACTATCCTGCTTCCTGGAAACACTCCCTTATCCACCCTATCCACAAGTCCGGTGACCCTTCCGACCCATCCAATTTCCGACCAATCTCAATCATTCCAGTCATCTCAAAGGTGGTGGAAAAGGTGGTTCAGCACCAACTTTACCACTACCTATCCTCAAACCACCTCCTCTCTCCCAACCAGCACGGTTTCCGTCCACACCATTCGACGGAAACCGCGCTGGTGACAGTCACCGACGACATCCTTAGTGCCGCCGACAGCGGGGAGATCTCTCTTCTGTGCCTAATAGATTTAAGCAAGTGTTTCGATGTCATTGACCATGATATACTACTCAGCAAACTGCACTTGTACGGCATCGACACTGCATGGTTTGCGGCCTACCTGAGCGGTCACACTCAGAGCGTGACTCTGCGTGACTGCGCCGGCGCCCAGCGTGTCTCGCCCCCGCTCCCCAACTCTATGGGCGTGTTCCAGGGCTCTGCCCTGGGGCCATTGCTGTTTACGGTGTTCTCAAACGACCTGTCACTCCATGCAAACGATGCCAAGGTTCTGCAGTACGCTGACGACACCCAGGTGATGGTCTCAGGCAAAAAGAGCGAACTTTCGGCGCTCATCTCTCGAATGGAAAATTCTCTCGCATCTTTGGATAACTGGTTCTGCGCGAACGCCCTCAAGGTCAACGCGAACAAAACTCAACTCATTGCTCTTGGAAACCGTCAAAATTTGCGCAAACTACCAAATTTCACAGTCGCCTTCCGTGACACAAATCTCGTGCCTTGTAACGAGGTGAAAATCTGGGTGTGACTTTCGACTCAAACATGTCCTGGGACTGTCACGTGGGTGCCGTCAGCCGCCGCTGCACTGGGACCCTCATCGGTCTCTCACAGGTACGACACGTCGTGCCCCGGGGCATATTCGTCTCTCTTGTGACAGCCCTGGTTCTCTCGCAGGTTCGCTATTGCATATCAGTTTATGGCAACGGCTCAAAAAAGAACACAGCTAGAATCCAAAAAATCCTTAACTTTGCAGCAAAAGTTATTTTCGGCCGGAGAAAATTTGACCATGCGAGTGACCTGCTGGAGAACCTGGGCTGGCTGGGGGCTCAGCAACTCGCTGAGTACAGTACGCTCTGCCTCACGCAGAAACTGGTCTCGAGTGGCGAGCCAGTCTCCCTCGCGGCCGTCCTCCGCTCGAACTCGGACGTACGTGAGCGCACGACCAGGCAGGACAGTCATCTCCATGTACCACGGTCAAGAACCGAGGCGGGGAAACGGCGTTTCTGTGCGAGAGCCCCGAGGCTTCACAACCAGCTGCCACCTGAGACCGTTTCCCTCAGAGGGAAACGCTTCCAACGAGCCCTGAAGCGACAGATGCGGAGCCGGACGCTGTCTTTAAACTGAAGTAAGGTCGTCTGACTCAGTGTGTGTGCGTGTGTGTGTGTGACTTGGTATGTTTCGGTTGGATGACTAATTGTTTTGTACACATCTGGTATCTACCCTATTCTCTGACTCGGAGCTTGAAAAGCCACTGTTGCTGTGGAGTGCTCTTCAAAATAAATACAATACAATACAATACGATTCCCTACATCGGCGCCCAACAATGGGCACGCTCAGCGACGCCGAGGAGTCTGAGCCGGACCACTCAGGACTACCGCTCGCCTCTGGACCGTCACCTCCAGTTCGAGCTGCCACTCCGCTGGATCCAGTCGGGGCCACAGCACCACTGCGAATCACGACATCGGTTCCTCCCTCGTCAGAGGTGGCTGCAGCAGAGATGTCAATACCGCCATCCAAGCTAGACCTCGCCGAATCCGAGTGGAAGCCGCCACAGACTAACGAAGACAAAAACTGTGAACCGCAGGAGGTTAAAATACGGCAAACAGAAGTGACAGAGGCCTCTGAACAGGCACAGCTGCCAGAGCCCCACGCGGGGGATAACCTGTCGCCGTGCCCGGCGAACCTGGCCGGTGACCACGCGTACCAGCTAGTAGGCGTGGTAAGCCACTATGGCGGCGATACTCACGCGGGCCACTTCGTGGCCACCGTTTACAGCGCTGAACGCGAATGCTGGTTCCGCTACGATGACCACCGAGTTTGTCGAATCCGCGAATCGGATGCACTCGGTGAAAGCCAGCAGAGAGATGGCTACATGTTTTTCTACACACTTGAAAAGTTGCGGCCCCAGACAGAAAAGTGGCCAATGCCGAAATGTCAGCAACGGCTATGGAGCGGGGAGGGGGGCCGCACTCACCCGTAAGTGTTTGTAATGTGGTGGCGTCAGGATGGTATGTGCTTAGAAGCGCCAATCCTTATCTTGTTACATTGTTTACACGGGATTGAAAGTGCCCATTCACATATTTTGCGATTGAATGCATTGGATTGTGCCGCGTGACTAAGGAAAGAATGAATAAACATAGCTCTCTTAAAAATCGTGTAACTATATTTGAAAATAATTCATATTCTGTAAAGAAAAGTCACGTGATGTTACCACATTCTGTGTTAGGACAGCATCTTCTTGAGCTTCGAATTAGGGTACTTTTTACCTCTTTGAGGCAAAGTAATGGACGTTTTCAGATAGGAAATAAAATGCTGAGTCTAATGAGGACAAGATTCAATCATTTTTGCACTTCCAAAGTGAGATATCCTCGAATGAGCTATGGATAGTGTGGTGTATTCTGTACCTACCTGTACGTACCGGCGAGGCGGTTCACTGTTGCTGAGCTGTGCTGAGCTGTGAGCTGGCAGCGGCCGGCGGTCGACCGATTGTGCCCCGGAGGCACGTGACGTAACGTGGCTGACCTGGCGCTCGGGCGCAGCTCCGGGCGGGGAGTCGAGCTGCGGCGGTCGCGCGGAGCGGCCGGAGTGGTCACGCATTTCGCGCATTTCAAGTCAGCTGTATGTCTTTATTTTCTTGTTTCGTTTGTGAGTCAATGCATTATCAAGAAGCACTTACCTCTTTGGAATGACAGTCGGCCGAGACGGAGAACTGCTGAGGGACACGACACTACATTTCTGGCGACGAGGATGGCAGCGTTTTCGGCGACTCCTCCGAGTGAGTACTGGCAGAACCCAGGTCAGAAGCCTAAGCAGTTGTGGCAGGATTGGTATGCCGACTTCGTGCTGTATGGAGAGGCGTCTGGATGGGATGTCTGGTCAGATTCTAGGAGGAAGGCTCTGCTGTTGCATTGTGTGGGCGCCGAGGCGCGACGTCTGTTTCGTGCACAGGAGACTGAGACAGTGGCCAAGCCTGAGATTGTGGGAGGGGAGGATGGGACTGGAGGATCCCCGACCCCGTCCGTATATGATCTGACAGTGCAGACGTTGGCCAAACTGTTCATGCGTGACTCTGATGTGAGGACGGAGCGAGTTAAGCTCAGGCGGTGCACTCAGGCGCCGGGCCAGTCTTCGCTCATTTTCCTGGCCAATCTGAAGGAGGCTGCTGTGAAGTGTGCATTTGGCCCACTGCGTGACGACATGATCCGTGACCAGTTCGTGGAAGGATGTGTTTCAGAACAGCTGAGAGACAAGCTCATCATGACCGACGGCTTAACGCTGACGGCGTTGGAGGCCATAGCTGAAGCTGCAGACCGTGGAGCACAGCGGAGGAGCGTCCTGAAGGAGGCCTTCTCGCCGGCTGTCTCCGGACCGACTCCAGTGGTTGAAGTGGCCTACGCCAAGGAGACGCCAGCCAAGGTGGGACGAGGTGCGTGTGGCATGTCCAGGACTCGGGCTGGGAAGTGTCATGCCTGTGGTCGGGAGGGTCACTGGGCTCGTGATGCTCACTGTCCGGCTCGAGATAAGCGGTGTAACCTATGTGAAGGTATGGGACACTTCCGCAAGTGTTGTACGGCTAAGGATCTTAAGGCTGTGAAGAAGAAGAAAATGAATGTTGTGCAGATTCTGTCTCTTCAGCAGCAGGCTCCTGCAGACGGTCCCTGGTACGAGGTGCAGATCGGCGGCCAGCCAGTAACCATGATGGTCGACACGGGAGCAGCCGTCAGCGTGATTCCTGCGGACCTGTACCAGAGCAAGCTGTCGCACTTCAAGCTCAACCAACCGAAGGTGAGGCTCAGCGCCTACGGAGGCAAGTCTGTCACTGTCCGGGGTGTGATCACTGTTCCTGTGACGTCATCGTCTGGTCAGACTGCTCAAGCTGATGTGTATGTTGCCGAGGCGGGTATGGCTCTGCTGGGTAGAGATCTTCAGAGGATGTTGCACATCACTGTGAAGAATGGTACCACTGTCTGTCTGGTTGACCATGTCAAGCCCCTGCCTGCCATCAGCGGTTTCGTGCACAAGGTGCAGCTGAAGCCGGACGTGACGCCGACGAGAGGCAAGCCCAGGACGTTGCCGTACTCGGTGCGGGACGAGGTGACGCAGCACCTGCTGGAGCTCGAGGCCCAGGGGATCATCGAGCGGGTGGAGACTCACTCTTCGCCCTGGCTGTCACCCGTCGTGGCAGTACGCAAGAAGACGGGCAAGTTGCGTGTCTGTCTGGATCTGACAGAATGTAACCGGGCTGTGGTGGCTAAGGGCATCCTCTTCCTCACATGCAGGAAATGATTGACCGCCTGCAGGGTGCAGCCATGATGTCCACGCTGGATCTTCGCTCGGCATACCACCAGCTGATGCTGCACGAAGGATCCAGGGAGCTAACAGCGTTCATTCACGAAGGTCAGACGTGGCAGTATGTGAGATGTCCGTTTGGTCTCAAATCACTCCCGCAATGCTTTCAGAAGATGATGGAGAGCATTCTCGCGGGTCTGAAGGGAGTTCAAGTGTACCTTGACGATGTGATTGTCTGGGGTAGCACTGAGGCTGAGCATGACGACAGGCTGCAACAGGTGGTCCGGCGGATGCACGAGAGGAATGTGACTCTGAACTGGGGCAAGTGTAAGATCCGAGTGTCTTCTGTCCAGTTCCTTGGCTTCACTGTCTCTGCGAGAGGCGTGTCTGTTTCGCAGGACCGGGTGCAGGGCCTGAAGGACATGCAGCAGCCCTCGACGAAGAAGAAGCTGCAGTCGGTGCTGGGGATTCTCGGCTTCTACTCGAAGTTCGTGAAGAACTTCAGCAGCCGCGTGGAGCCGCTGCGCCGTCAGCTGCGGAAGGACGCGCCGGCGTTCAAGTGGACAGAGGAGATGACGGCCGCTCTGGATGACGTCAGAGATGCCATCCTGAACTCCGATCTGCTCGCCATCTTCGATCCAGCTCTGGAGACGTGTGTCACCACCGACGCCAGCGACGTCGGCATCGGTGCGGTACTGACACAACTGCATCCTGAAGGTGAGCGAGTCGTGGCCTTCGCTTCGTGTACGTTGTCATCAGCCCAACGGCGCTACAGCGTAACTGAACGTGAGGCTCTCGCGTGTGTCTGGGCGTGCGAGAAATGGCACCGCTACCTCTGGGGTCACGAGTTCGTGACCCGAACTGACCATGCCGCTCTTCGCACTCTCTTGACTGCCAGTGGCATAGGCAGGGCTGGCATGAGACTGTCTAGGTGGGCTGCGAGGTTGATGACGTACTCTTTCACTGTTGAGCATGTGAAGGGTGTCTCAAACCCAGCTGACGGTCTGTCCCGCTTGCCAGGTCCTGAACAGCACGTGGAGGACGAGTCGCAGCTCGTGGCGGCTCTGACGACTGACGCCGATGCCGTAAGCCGTGCTGAGCTGGCCGACGCTGTTGCAGGAGATGCAGTTCTGACGCGCCTCGCTGACCAGATCCCGCAGAGGTGGCCTCGCCGACTCGCTGACGTGCCGGAGGATCTGAAGCCGTTCTACCGGTTCAGGGCGGAGCTGATCCTGCTGGATGGACTGGTTCTGCGAGGTGGGAGGATTGTAGTACCTGCCAGACTGCAAGAAAGGTTAGTGGCACATGCTCACGATGGGCACCAGGGCATGGTGCGTACGAAGCAGCGGTTGAGGGGATCCTACTGGTGGCCGGGCATGGATGCAATGGTTGAGTCAGCTGTCAAAACCTGTGACATGTGTATGACGTCAGACAAGTCTGCAAAGCCCCGTAAGGCACCACTGTGTCCCGTGCCGTTCCCCGATAGGCCCTGGGACAAGTTGGGCATTGACTTCATTGGACCGATGCAGGGACCCGCCCAGCAGCAATATGCTATCGTGTTGGTTGATTATTACTCGAAGTGGGTGGAGATGGCCTTCGTCCGTGAGCCGTCATCTGATGCAGTCGTGGAATTTCTGTCCACAGTGGCTTCCCGTGAAGGCTTTCCACGCCAGCTGGTGTCTGACAATGGCACCCATTTCACCTCCAGGAAGTTCGAGGAGTACCTGAGGAGTGTCGGCATTGAACACATCCTGGTCTCGCCCTACCACCCGGCAGGATCTGGCGCGGTGGAGCGTGTCAACCGCTCCATCAAGTCGGCGCTGCAGATGGCGGAGGCTGCGGGGGAGGACCGGACAACGTTCATCCGCAACTACCTCATGAACTACAGGGCTACGCCGCACGCCACTACCGGTAAAAGCCCTTCTGAACTGTTGCATGGACGTGTACTTCGTACCAAGCTGGACGCAGCTTCTGCACATGTTGGACGTTCTGATGACGCGTCTGTGAGGGTCCGTGTTGGGCGTCAGCAGCAGAAGCAGAAGGCGTGGTGGGACAAACGTAACGGTGTTCGTGTACCGCAGTTTGGCCCTGGTGACCGCGTCCGTGTTGAACTGATGCCCCGTCCCCGCAAGGGACGGCCGCGCTTTTCACAGCCTCGTCGCATCGTGCAGCAGACCGGCCCGGTGTCGTACCGACTGGACGACGGCACGCGGGTGCATGCCGAGCGGGTGACCAGAGCTCCGGATGTTCCTGACGCGGGAGCAGCTGATGCAGCTGGTCCGCCTGCTCACCGTGCTGTGGCCGACGCAGACGACTCTGGCTCAAGCGATCCTGACTCTGGCTCGGGTCCCGTCGAGGAGACTGAACCCGACGTGACCGACGCTGGCGGTGGGGATGGCCGTGGTGTGTCTGGCCGGCAGGCTACGGGGGTGACACGGTCTGGGCGAGTGGTATATAAGCCTGACCGTTATGGCTTTCCTTAAAGGAGGGGGAAAATGTGGTGTATTCTGTACCTACCTGTACGTACCGGCGAGGCGGTTCACTGTTGCTGAGCTGTGCTGAGCTGTGAGCTGGCAGCGGCCGGCGGTCGACCGATTGTGCCCCGGAGGCACGTGACGTAACGTGGCTGACCTGGCGCTCGGGCGCAGCTCCGGGCGGGGAGTCGAGCTGCGGCGGTCGCGCGGAGCGGCCGGAGTGGTCACGCATTTCGCGCATTTCAAGTCAGCTGTATGTCTTTATTTTCTTGTTTCGTTTGTGAGTCAATGCATTATCAAGAAGCACTTACCTCTTTGGAGTGACAGTCGGCCGAGACGGAGAACTGCTGAGGGACACGACACTACAGATAGTTTGTGTGTTAAGCCTATTGTGAAGAGAAACCTTCACGCCCGGCTGACGTCACAAACCTCGGCTACCAAATCGTGTCCGGTGGGGGTCGGGTGAAACTGCAATGTAGGCGCGGCGCCGCTGCGGCGCGCGGTGGAGCGGGGGTGCGGGCTCCCAGTCGTGCGCCGCTCCGCTCAAGCCGGCTCGCTCTTCTCTCTGCCCCGGTTGCCTCCCCGCTCTGCCTGCCTGGAGACCCGGGACTACCTCCCCTCGGTTTGCGAGTAGTATCGCCCATGTTCCTAGAGGTGGACATTTTCGTATGACTTTTACTCTGTTTGTACTTGATTTTGCTGTACAGGGTGTCCCGAAATTGATGTCCTCTCCCATTGCGTGCAATAACATCAAAACAAAAAATGACCGGTTCATGATTTATTTGTTGATGTATCCACCACGCTTCCGCACACATGCCCGCATGCGCTCCGGCATGCCACACATCAGGTTGTCGAGAGTTTCTCCAGAAATGCTGCTCCAGGCCGATCGGAGGTTCCTGATGAGGGCAGTTTCGGACGACGCTGGTGCCATCTTGTCCATCCTGTCCTGGACGATTGACCACAGGTTCTCGATTGGCGACAGGTCCGGGCTGTTACCTGGCCATTCTCCTTTAGCCCAGAAGCCAGGGAAGTTGGCCCGGCACCACTCCTGGGTCTTGGTGGCGTTGTGAGCCGGGGCACCGTCCTGTTGGAAAATGGCCTGTGACATGTCCGGCAGAAGTTTGATGGCCGTTGGTGGTCCGTTCTCCTTCCGTCGTCTCATTGCTGATGCCGTCGTTCCCTTCATCACCTCCTCTACGTAGAAGTCCCCTGTCACGGTTTGGCCGCGGGGCACGATGTGAAGGTCTGACAGGCCACGGAAACTCATCATGCCCCACACCAGGACCTTGCCCGGCTGCTTGACGGTCTCGATGACAGGCACTTCTGAGCTGTTCTGAGCCCAAACACGGTCGTTCTGGCGGTTGGGGGGATGAAACAGCTCAAAAGGAGACTCGTCGCTGAACAGGACCCGCCTCCAGTCCTGAATGGACCAGTTGATCCGACTTTTAGCGAAGTCCAGCCGTTTTCGTCGCTGTGCTGCCGTCAGCTTGGGCTCCACACGCGGTTTCAGCGGCTTCAGACGGAGGCACTGCCGCAGATACCGGTGGACAGCTGACTTGGAGGCCGGATGATTTTTTGCACTGAGTTTCCGCGCCAGTTTCCGTGTCGACTGGTGCCGTTTCGTAACGGATTTCGCCACCACGATTTTGGCCACCCGGCTCATCGCTGTCTTCCTCCCTCTTCCCCCGTGGTTCTCCAGTGCATCTCCCTTGCGGTCGAGGGCCATCCAGCGTCTGAGGGTCCTGGGCTCTATCCTTAGCTCCTTGGCTACCTGTACCTGGGGCGTGCCGCCGTTGACCATGCCGACAGCGCGATAGCGAGTCGACAAAGGGTACTCCTTCGCCATGGCTGATATGCAGTCCGCGCGCCTCGCGACCCTCTCGGTAAATGACCTCTGCCGCCCCGCCGGGTCCTGGGTCGGCTCACCTGGCTAGGTCACGTGACCAACAAACACGTGACCGTGCCCCAGGGTCGGGTCCCGGTAAAGCGCCATTGGTATACCGGTATTGCTCTGAGGAAACGTAACGAACGGGAGAGGACATCAATTTCGGGACACCCTGTACTTTTGCGTTTTTCCGTTGTATCATTTGTATGTTGATTGTCGTTAACGACTAATTTGAAATGTATCGCGTGATTATTTGATAGTTTGAATATTTGATGGCTCATTGTTCGTTGGCGTATTGTTAGAAGGCAATTTCTGTAATACCAGTATGTTCAATAAGTAAGTTCCGTTTTGATATAACTCGTTTATTTTTTGGCACATCTCAACCAAACATGGCTCACGGCTCGACGAACTCGCCCTGCAGGCATACGCATCGTTCCCATCGCTTGGCCAGGTCCCGGATGGCCGCACGGAAGCTTTGAGTGAGGGTCTTTTCGCCATACTGGTAAAAAGCAGACCCGAGTGCAGACCGCGAGCCGAACCTCCGGCCCCGGAGATTTTATTCATGTCTGCGAACAGCCAATAGTCACTGCGTGCAACGTCTGGAGAGTAGGGATGGTGTTAGAGCACCTCGATGCCCTCTGCCTGCAGGGCATCCCTCGCCACGAGGGCACGGTGAGGAGGCGCGCAATCCTGGTGGAGGATGAACCGACCACGGGCCTTCTCGGGGGCGGCAACTGGCGATTACTGGCAGGAGATGGTCTCTAATGATCCTGACGTAGGCTTATGTTTAGGCTTTCTGTTATCGCCTGGACAGTAATCTTTCTGTTGGCCATCACCATCTCCTCCACTTTGGCGACGTCAGTATCTGTGACCATCGTCCTCAGCCTGCCTGCACGTGCCAGGTCGCGCACGCTCTCCCTCCCCTCCCCAAACTTTTTCTTCCGCTTCCGAACTGCGGAATCACTAAGAGCATGGCAGATGGTTCCCGTACACATTCACGAAGTTGGCGTGGATGTTAGCTGCCGGCTAGCCCTGGATAGCTAGGGATCTTATCACTGAACGTTGATCTTCTCGGGTGGCCGATGCCATTTCTAAAGCAGTCTAAAAAAATGGTGTTATTTGATCTGCTCCATATCGTCACAGAAATGGAATAAGAAGCTGAAAATACGGTCACTTCGACATAAAGGTCTGAATTCTAATCCCTGAAAAAATCGCGTGCGTAGACCGCGTGAATTTTATGTAATTGCTCTCCGGAACTTACTTATTGAACGCACCTAGTACTTCTCAGTACTCGTTAGTTGTGTGACGTGCCACCTGGCTCTATGCCCGGCCATAATTCTGGATCATTCACGCTGATGGCGGCAAGGACGACTGCCGCCTCTTTTTTATGTCTCTCACATGCCCAAACCGTCGGTAAGAGTCATCTGTTTGTTAATTGTTATTTATACGTTAGTTCATGAGCTAGGGAACTGAATTTGTGCGTCATGAGTAGGCTTTGTATGCTTTGTTGCGTCTGTGTTCATACACTGAAAGTTGACAGTGCGCCAGATATGGCTGACTTTAAAACCACGCTACAATACATTAGCATGAGTCAGTCGGTGAATCTGTGAGAATCTACTGTTAACGCCAGACCCCTTGAGACCCTAATTTTTCGCGATTATTTTTAAATGCGTGGAAGTTTTAATCATATTTAGGAAGGAGCTGTTTCAAGACCTGCCGAAACTTTTCCTTCAAATACATTTTGTTGTCACTTAAATATTTGTGGCACTTGTCATTGACTCGTAATGTTAACTGTTTTTCCATCCTAGATAGAGGCTTTCATACGTCATATGACATTAGGCTCCGCCCACGACTGCGGCATTGACCCGTGCCCATCAGCGACCTCTGTACAAACGACACCCCTGCCATCTGTAAAGGACTATGAATTTCGCTGACGCTTCACGTGCTATGAATCAATTGCAGCAGACGGTCAAGTAAATGTTAGGCTCTTGTTGACTCTTATATACCTATATGACCAAGAAGACCATCACTCCTCAACCTACTACTCACACGTGCTTCGAACAAACGTTAACGATTCCTAACAAATACGATTTTCGATGTAGGATATCTGTTTGAAATACGAGCGAGCCTTGTGATGTGAAGCGAAAGCAATTAACTAATTATTGCGTTGTTCGATGGTTGCATAGCGATGTACAAATCGGCAGCTACTTGGTGACATCCGACATCCCATTATCGCATTATCTGCAACGTCATAGGCTTTAAATACAGGTGAATATTTCCTAACCTTATGTCAGTTATAGGTATGCCATCTGCCAGTCATCTGCAGCTTGTAAAAAATAAAACAAATATCAGCGAACATATCAGCATTGTACAAGCAATGCGCGTTGAGCATTTATGGCTCCTCAGTCATCATGTCGCTCTTTGGGCACTGTCAGCTAAGACGTTACGCACAACTCCGCCGGCTTTCGGCACCGCTCGACCGTCCCCGCTCCCCGCCACAGCGAGAGTGACAGCGCGCGCCGGCCCGAAACCGCCGCAGGCCAAGACCACACAGGCGGGGCTTAGCTGTGACGTCATAACGTATCACAGACTGACTGGTGATAGCCTCTACACACTGGGTGAAAATCTTGCTCGAAATTTAACATTACGAGTCAATGAGAAGTGCCTGAAATATTGAAATGGCGATAAAATATCTAAATTGTAAAAGTTTCGGCAGGTCTCGAAACGGCCATGTCCTGAGCTTGGTTGAAATTCTTCCACGCACTTAAAAATAATCGCGAAAAATTAGGGTCTCAAGGGGTCTGGCGTTAACAGTAGGCGTACTGCGCCTATATGCAATATATGATGCGTGAGCTACATGGCCCGGCATAAGTTTTATCCTCTCAAAAAATGTGCTTTCTAGGTTGCTACATAAAAGACTGCGATTCTCTTCGGCATTCAGTTTATTCCCCACGAACAGGGATTTACATACGAACGCAAATTTGCATGCTGGTAACCAGGTTGTGCAGGTAAACACAGCTGGATTTTTTTACCATGCCCGTTTGAGCTGTAACGACAAGGCGCCAAGGCTGGCCGCCAGCTTCCCTTTGTCCAGGTCCTGCTGGACGATAGCCCGAAGTTCGTCGATCAGGATGGGGTCCGGATGATAGCCGGCTAGCACCTCTTTCCTTCAGAAGTTCGGCACGTTCAATTCGCACCACCGCTAGGCCTTGGCAGAGCGGTGAGCTGGCGCGCCGTCCTGTTTGAAAATGCATGTCGACATGCCATTTACCAGACGTTGACTTAGTATTGGGCCGAAGGTAGGTAATGAGCCTCGCAGAGCTCTTCCAATAGCGCCTCAAGATCCTGTCTGGAGATGTGATAGCCCTTCAGCGCGAGCCGTTTGGCCAATTTTGTCGCTAACTGCTGGCCCCTCCTCCCGGCCGCCTTTTTCGATGCGATTTCTGTAACTGTTGAAATGGTGGGCACTTGCCTGCAAATTGGAACGATCAGCAACGCTGCCAGCAGCTGTATGCTTATCCCACCAACACCGGTCTGTGCAGGCAGTTCGCCCATAATTAAGCTAAAAGCCTTGCAAACAAAAACAACAGGCAGATGTCCCAACTGATCAGCAATGGCACGCTGTGTCATTTCGGCCTGGAACACGCCGACTGTCTGGTTCAGCTCCCTTGATAACAATTTCAGACCTTCACGTAGCGACGCAGCCGTTCAGGTGGACAATCTGTGTGAAACTGGCCGTAGCTCGGTGACCCGTGACCCGAGGTTCGTTTGCCACCTCATGACCTGCGGCCAAGGACCGTGCAATGCAGGAGTGCAGCCTGAATCGTCATCCCTCAGGTGTAGACACGATTAGGAACCAGAAGGTGTTTTCATAGGTAGTTAACAAATTCTTTGCCGAACCCTGTAGTGTCGTCCTGTAATGTCTTTCATCGTCAGCGAGTCACTACATGGAGTTAAAATGGCGAGCGGCCCTCCCACCGGAATGATGAGCGTCCTTCTCTGTCCAACATGGCGTTAATTTCCGCCTAAGCTCCACTGTCCCGCTCAACTGCTATGTCATTCGGCACAGTCTACAAGTACAGGTGACTGGTCGCGAGATCGGAGCTCCGTAGCACCGAGCGAGTGTGGCGAAGGTGGGGGTATTCACCGCATCAAACCTATAAGTCGCCTGGACCCTTATCTTACCAATAGTACTACTCGGAAGTCGGAACACCCCTGACCCCCTGATATAGCTGGTCTCGATTTCAGTAGGATCCTGACCTGACCCTTTCAGTCGCCCCCCACCCCACCTGGGAGCTCCATCTCTGACACCCAGCCACTTACCCAGCAGCGGCAGAACGTGTCGCACCACCGAGGTCAGCGTGGCATGCAGGTCCAGCCGGGCGTAAGCGGCCATGCATCGGGCCGCCATGTGCCGCACAGACTTGAACTGGCTGCCCAGAAACTCGCGCAATCGACCCAGACGACGCAGCGCCTGCCGATGCAACAAAGCAAACAGTTCAGTCATCCCATCAGGGGCGCCCATTTTTTTTTCAAAACGATTGGAGTGCCACTGCCCAATAGGTATCTGCAGCTGCTAAGGAGGGCCACTTTGTCATGGGACATAAGTCAGGTCTAAGGTATAAGGTCCTAAGGTGCATGGCCCCGCAGCTGCTACTGTGCAGAGGGCTACAAAAAGTCCCTGCTCCAGAGGCGGCCGGCCGGCGCGAATCCCCCAATTCCTGCCACAATTCTAATAACCCGGTTTACATAGCATATTTGACGAGGCTCTAGCTCGTTAATTTGGCGATAATTTCGATGCAGTGGTCTACAAATATTTAGAGGGGATCATTTTGTAAATTGTTAAGCACCATTGGCATCTTTTGCAACATCACGGACGGAGATATTGTGGCGGCCCAGACAAATAGATAAAAATGATATAATTATATTGAGACGGAAATAAAGAACATAACAGTTTGAGAGTAGGTCGCACACTGAACTAAAAACAATTTCCAACATCGACGTTGACTCGGTTTTCTGAGCAAAAAAAAACTATTGCTTTTCACTAGCGCAGCAACAATAAAAAAATAAACATGAATCAAATAAGGCGTGATAAAATAGGAACAAAGACCTCTAATAAAAGGAAGTACGAACTCGCCACAACACTCCCCGCCCCAGAGCGGAGCTAGAAAGTAAGATATAGTAAATTGCTAAACAAAATCGATCACAAATTGTCATGCAGAATGGGCGAAGACCAGCTCTTGTTAACCTGCGCCCGGCTGGGGGTCCTGGATTTCCACGCCCTGCTGGGGGGGGGGGTGTTTGAACACCCCCCTTCTAACTCGGCTCCTGGGCCACGTAGCGATACGCGGAAGGCGGCGTTCGAAAGAGCGTCAAAAATAATGACGAAATCACTTCCGTCAATTTTTTGGTCAGGTCAAAGGTCAGGTCACCAGAGGTCATTGAAGGCAAAATTTCGCCGATTTCCAGGTCGAATGTCGACAATTTCCAAGAAGCCAACGCATAACTCGGGAACCAATGGAGCTACAGCGCCGCGGAAAAACGCATTCGATAGCCCTATTAACGCCCTTTCTGAGAAATTTTCTCAGATTTGACCTAACGTCAACGGTTTTGCCTGCAGGGGGCAAAAACTGCAAAAATAGCCGATTTTTTCGGAAACAGTTTTTCTGTAATAACTTTTGACCCAAGCCTTGCACGAGCTTACTTTTACCGGCATCGTGTTCCTCTCGTCAAGACGCATCGAATGAACTATAACTTGACCTTGAAAGGTCAACTTGAAAATTTGACCTCAGGTCAAGGTCATGACCTGACTGGAAAGGGTCATGCTGCATATCAGTCGATCCGTATCGTCGAGCTAAACACATATAAGGCGTTTTCATCGCTCTAGCATGCCTCTATCAAAAGTTATTTGCGAAAAACTGTTAGATACCATTCGTGACCTAAGATGACCTCAGGGCATAAACAGGGGTCACGGACACCATTTTCATGTTCAGTGTGTCTCAACCACTTGTAATTCGGTGTTTGGGAGTGTTTATAATGTCTTTCGTCCAAAAGAGGCGCATTTCAATTTTCTCCCATTGACTTATAATGGGGAGGTCGCAAAATTGACCTGACCTTAGGTCATCGATATCAAAATTCTGAGATATACATTCTGCACATCCTATTGCTCTTAGCAATCGCTGAGAGTTTCAAAGCGATCGGTCACTCGGTGTAGCTATGACAGACATTGAAACTTTTTATGAGGTGAGGTCACTTCAAGTGACCTGGTGACCTGACCTTGAATGACCTTGGTCTGAAATTTTCACAACATGTGTAGAATTGATGTATGATAAGGTGTACCAAAAACGGCGCCGTTTTAGAGATATTTGCGAAAAACCACAAGGGGGGTGTTCAAACACCCCCCCCCCCCCAGCAGGGCGCGGGTTAATGGTGGCACAGCGCCTGCCGCGTCGGACGGGAGCGGCGATAAAACGGCGCAGCCCGGAAACTCCGGCGACGGCGACTTGCGACTCGCTGACTTGTGTTCTGCGTTTCGCGGCGACGTATAGGTTCATGTCGTTGACGAACGCTTGGGTATGTAGATAGGTAGGTAAGAAGATAAGAAGCACCGCGATGGAGCAGGCGGCGTGGCTCAGCGCGGCCTGGATCCACCTTGGTTAGGCCACAAGTTAGCGGAGCCGCTCTTGGGAGAAGCGAGCTTGAGGAACCGGTGCGGAGGGAGGCGGCGCGGCGTGGTTGCGGCGCGGCCCGAAATCTGACCGGCTGTTATTCAGGTGATCGTTTTGGTCGGATGCTTTCTTGTCATGAAGAAGTATGTCGTTTTCGTTTCGATGATTGACATTTCCTCATTCTTATTCTTGATGTCGCGTCGAAGGACAGACGTCGACATCGAATAGATAAATAAAATCTTGAAGATCAATAATTTACTGTTATAAGATAAAGAACGATCACGTCGGGGTCACCAATGTGGCGGCCGAGACAAATAGATAAAAACAAGATGTCTTGCGCTCGCTCCGCGTCGCTTTGGCCATAAAATGGTTCGGGGGAAAATTTGGGGTCGAATAGTGTTTGTCCCGTGGCGATCGGCTTTCTAGAAGCTGAGATAATCGCGAAAAACCTGTTCAGGCTGCAAAAGTAGGTACTCGGTACTTGCTTGGTACTTGGGAAAGTACTTGGTAGTTGCTTGGTACTTGCAAAAGTACTTGGTACTTGCTTGGCATTTGCCAAAGTACTCGGTACTTGCAAATGTGGTACCGTAAGGTGGGGCTATTTGAGACAGTGGGGCTATTTGAGACAGTATTTAAAATTTGTTATAAAATAAAAACCGTTTGAACTTTTTGCTTAATTTTTGCTCAGGCGATTTACTGCTCGATTCCACACCTTCCTGAGCAAAAATATCACATAAAAATCAAACGCTCTTCATTTTATAGCGATTTTAAACACTGTCTCAAATAGCCCCACCGTCTCAAATAGCCCCACTTAACGGTACTTGCTTGGTACTGCAAAAGTACTTGGTACTTGCTTGGTGCTCGCAAAAGCACTTGGTACTTGCAAAAGTACACCGATACAACCAGCGCCTCCACGATCGTTACAAGCGCCTGCCGCGGCAGGCTATGGCGACAGTGACTCAATCCGACGAGCATGCCGGTACAGCGCCGAACGACATCGTCAACATGTGAAGCGAACGTCATTTGCTGGTCGAAAACTACTCCCAGGTTCTTCAAACTGGGGCAGCCGGTGACGGTGGATCCCATGAAATGAACGGAGATGGTGGGTAGTTGTTTCAGAATTTGTCGTGAGCCAAATACTATGAGTTGAGTTTTGTCTGCGTTAATTTTCATGCCATTTTTGCAGAACCATTTCGAAAGCGAGTCTAAGTTGAGCTCCATCGACCGGACAAGGGCGGCACTGTCATTCGGTCGTCCAAACACTGCCACCTGACAGTCATGCGTACTGGACAAGACAGTCACTGTGTGGAAGCGAGTCATGCCTGTGAGTGTGCAGAGGCAGATCGAGCGCATAGACGGAGAACATGAGTGGGCCCAGGGCCGATCCCTGGTAGGTTCCGATCGGGTTCAGTAGCGGCTGTGATGTGACTCGTTCGCCATCTGGTGTCTGAATCAGGACTCGCTGGTAGTGGTCTGATAGATAGCTGCTGAACCATCGAGTGTCCACGTTATACAGATGGAGTTTCCAGAGCAGGCGGTCATGCGGAATTACATCAAAACACTTTGACATGTCCAACAAACAGAGAAGTCCGATTTCGCGTCGATCTATGGCTTCTAAAATTCGATCAGAGATAGTGACTATACTCTGTTCCGTTTCAAGTTTGCAGCCGAAGTGCCCTGCTGAAAGCAGTGCGTGATTTCTGTATATACAGCTCTTACGTTTTAAGACGCAAATTTTGAGCGGAGGAGCGATCTGCCGAAGAAACTCCGACTGCAAGCTTGATATGGAACAGACTATAGTGCTGTTTCGGTTGAATGATGTGCCCTAAAGCCGTGCTGGTGAGAAGAGAACAGGTCATGTGAAGTGAAGTATGAAGACAGCTGTTCATAAACTACACGTTCTGTTGTATTTCCACCGTGCTTGCGCCAAGCCTCGTCAATACCGACTGCCCGGCCGCCTACTCCGGCGCCGGGCGCGAGCGCGGTTGGCCAGCCGACCACTAGGTGGCGGGGCGGCAGGACCCGCAGACAGAACAATTCCTCCCCTCTTAGGTAAAGCACATCGGGAGGAAACAAGCAACACGTAAGAAGCTGGTAAAACGCAAAGCAAGCAGTACATAAGGCCGTAAGAGGCACAGAACAAAATATGCGATCAGCATTTTCACGATGAAGCACGTTACAGTATGCCGATCACATGATCAGACGGTCAGGGGCCCGTTTCTGACGAACGGGGCGGGCCAGAGTCCCTGTGCGCGGCGCGGGTCCAGGGGTCAGCGCCGGGGACGACCGAGACGGCTCGGCCGTGGGCGGCGCCGATGCACGAGCGGGCGACGACGGTGCACCAGCGGGCGGCGGCGGCGGTGCACGAGTCAGCTGATCCGGACCGGTGTCAGGTGGCGTCTGGCCAGGCTGCGGCGGTGACGGCCGGGCACCGGACCGGCTGAGGTCGGATGAGACGGCCGCTGGGGCCGAGGCCGGCGCGCTGCGGGCTCGGAGATGGGAGCGGTGACGCACGAACAGTCGGCCGTCCATTAGCTGTACCTCGCAGCTTTGACCGAGCACGGCGGCGACCGTTGCTGGTAGCCATTTGTCGACGGCGTTGGTGATAGCTGTTACGTAGACCCAGTCACCGACCTGAAACTGTCTGTCGGAGTCGGACTGGTCCGTGCGGTGTTTCCATGAGTGTTGCTGTCGAGCGACTTTTGCAGCGATATCTGGATGCAGCTGGTCCAGGGGCGTACGAAGTGGGCGGCCCAGGAGCAGCTCAGCTGGCGAGCGACCTGTGGTGCTATGCGGTGTGTTCCTGTATGAGAACAGAAAACGAGATAGCCTTGTTTGAAGCGAGCCATCCGTGCGCTTTGCGAGCGCTGTTTTGACGACCTTGACCAGTGCCTCTGCCTGACCGTTTGAGGCAGGATGGAGAGGCGGGCTGAACTTGTGCAGAATGCGATTTCCTTTCATAAAGGCCTGGAACTCGGCAGATGTGAACGCGGTGCCGTTGTCGGTTACCAGCACTGCTGGCAGTCCCTTGGAGCTGAAACTCATTCGGAGCTTTTCAATTGCAGCTGCACTGGAGGTAGAGTGACAGATGTGAACGTCACACCATTTGGAATATGCGTCCACGACCACCAGAAGCTGTTTTCCCTCCAGCGGACCCGCAAAGTCCACGTGGACTCGTTGCCATGGGCGCTGTGGGAATGTCCAGGGCTGAGCGGGCACTTCTGGTTGTGCGCTGCGGTTTGCTTGGCATTTGTGGCACGCTCTCACACACGTTTCGATGTCCGAGTCCAGTAGGGGCCACCATACGTGACTCCTCGCCAGACGTTTCATCTGACTGATGCCGGGATGACCATCATGTAGCATTGTGATAACTTGATCCCGGAGAGGGGGAGGGACGATGACCCGGCACCCCCACAGAATGCAGCCATCTTGCAAGCTGAGCTCTAGACGGCGATGATGATATGGCTGGAACTCATCTCCGGGCGATGACTCAGGCCATTGTGTTTGCAGCCAGCGGCGAACACGTGACAGAACAGGATCACGGTCAGTTGCAGCGCGGACGTGATCCACGTCCACGGACTTTGAGACGTCTTCTAACATCTGGATGATGTCAGCGGGGACGGCATTGTTCCCCGTTGCATTGGCGATGTATTGGGCATTGTCCTGGTCTGCCGGCTCCGGTAGCGGCAGTCTGCTGAGGCCGTCGGCGTTACTGATCAGCTTTCCCGGCGTGAACTTCAGACTGTATTGATAGCCGCTCAGATGCAGGCGCCAGCGGAGCAGCCGGGGCGAGACGGTCTGAGGCAGGGCTTTGTCCGGGCTGAGCAGACCCAGCAGCGGTTGATGGTCCGTTTTGATGACGAACGATCGGCCATAGAGAAACTGATGGAACTTGGTCACTCCAAACATGATTGCACACGCTTCTTTGTCCAGTTGGCTGTAGTTTTTCTCCGCGCTAGACAGAGTACGGCTTGCATACGCAATTGGGCGATCTATGTTGAGCGCAGCATCTGGGTGGCTGAGGACAGCTCCCACACCGCACGAACTTGCATCGGTGGTGAGAACGAGTGGCTTATCAGGCTCGTAATGGGCGAGCACCGGAGCTGCTGCTAGCATTTCCTTCGTTTCGTTGAACGCGGCTCGCTGAGGAGATGACCAGATCCAGGTCGCGTCCTTCTTTTCCAGCGCATACAGCGGGGCGGCCACTGTAGCCAGGTTGGGCAGAAACCGTCCGTAGTACTGGAGCATGCCGAGATACGCTCTCAGATCGGACAGGTTGCACGGCTCAGGTGCTTCGAGCACGGCTCGTGTCTTTTCGGATGTGGTCTGGACTCCTGCTGAGGAGATGCGGAAGCCGAGGTAGTTGACTTCATCAGCCAACCACACCGACTTGTCGGCGTTGACGCGCAAACCGGCTGAACTGAGACGGCGCAGAACTGCTTGCACATTCTGGCGATGTTTTTCTGGAGTTGGGCCTGTCACGGCTATGTCGTCCAGAAAGACGGCCACATTGGGGATGCCAGCCAGGAGTGTCTCCACTTCTCTTTGGAATAGACTGACAGCACTTTTGACTCCATAGCATAGACGCTGAGGGCGGAACAGGCCCTTATGCGTGTTGATAGTCAACGCTTCTTTGCTGTCTTCATCCAGTTCGAGCTGCAGATAGGCCTCTCGAAGGTCTATCTTCGTGAACTTTTTCCCGCCTGCCAGGGCGGCGAACAGCTCTTCAACTCGGGGCAGAGGATACCTTTCCAATTTGCTGGCCTTGTTGACAGTCAAGTCGTAACTGCCACACAGTCGAACACTGCCGTCAGGTTTCTTCACCGCAACCACTGGAGCAGCCCATCGTGACGTCTTGACAGGTTCCAGGATGCCTAGTGATACCTGGCGATCCAACTCCCTTTCGATTGCTTCTCGTTGCGCGAAGGGCGGAGGGCGATGCTTATGGAAGATTGGCTTTACTTCCGGGTCGAGCTGGATAGCGACTTTCTGAACATTGTAGTGACCCAGGCCGGGTTCGAACAGCTCTGGGAACTCGGCACGAACACGGGCCAGCGATGCGGAGAGATCCGGTTCAGCTGCGCTAGGCTCGACAGATAGGACTGGATCCTGTTTGAAGAGGGCCGCCCAGTCCAGTTTGATCCTCTGTAGCCACTCCCGGCCCAGTAGTGGGGGTCCGGGCGTCTCCACCACCACTAGCGGGAGCACTGCCTTTTGACTTTGGTAGACCACTTCTACTTCAGCGACACCTACCACGGGCACCTCCTCCTGTGTGTACGTTAGTAGAGCACGATCGGGTGGTTGCAGCTGGGGCTGGAGTGGTAGACTTTTGAACAGACGTTTGCTCATGATAGAGCGACTGGCACCTGTATCCACTTGCATTGTGACAGGCTCTCCGTTGATGTAGACTTTTACTTCGATTGGAGCCATGCGATCAGATCCTGTGCGGAGCGTGAACAGGCTGGAGTCGGCAGGCGCTTCAGCGACTTCACTGGCGTCGGACACATGATGAGCACGGTCCCTTGCAGCCGCAGAACCGTCACCCCTCACACTTCGGCAGGCCGCCTGGGTGTGGCCTATCTTGCGGCACTTGAAACACTGAGCGGACTTGAACGGACAGCTGGCAGGCTGGTGACGTTTGCTCAGACACCTTGAGCATGGACTGGCAGGCGAAGCTGTTGCTGAGTTTGCTGACCTGCTCTGGGTCGGGGCCGCACCCCGACAGGCAGATTGCGAGTGTCCTTTCTTGTTGCACCGGAAACACAGCTTGTTCCGAAAGGGACACTCTGTGGCTGCATGTTTTCGGCTGTTGCATCTCGAGCAGCACGACTCTTGCACGACGTGCACTGCAGGCGCGTGTCTTTGAAATCCGGCATTGAGTTCACTGACCTGAGCTCTGATCTCCTCCTCTTGTTTTGCCATTTCTAGGGCGCGGGGCAGCGTGAGATCAGCGATAGCGAAGAATTTGCGCTGGAGTTCCCTGTCAGCGCAGCGGGCTACGGCACACTCCAGCACACTGCTTTCCCGCTGCTCGGGCGGGTAGTTGCATTTATCGGCTTGCAGCCTTAGCCGACTGACGAAAAGCGCAAAACTCTCACCGTCTTTGCGCACCAGGGCTTGCAGCTGCGCTCGCTCATACGTTGCGTTAACTGACGCATCGAAGTGCGCTTTCAGTTTGGCAGTGAGTTGGCTGTAGTCATCGGCTGCGGCACCTTCCACTGCGGGCAGAGTCCTGGCAAGATCTTGTACGTCTGTGCCGAGAAGCGTTAGCACTGTAGCTGCTTTACGGGCCGGCTTATCAATGTTCACGGCTAGCATATAGCACTCACAGCTGCGAAGCCACCGCGAGAAGTCCTCTCCCCGTTGGAAAGGCGGCGGAATGGGCAGGCTTTGCGCCATTCCGACACTAGCGAGGGGCAATGAGTGAGCGGGCAATGAGCGAGCGAGCGAGCCGGTTTCTGTGCGGTTATCTGGGCCTCAGATTCCACACAGAGCACTAAGCGACTAAGCAGGGCACTAAGCAGGTGGGCACTAAGCAATAGGGAATCAGTGGGCTGCACTAACTCCCGATCTCGTCCTCGTCGCCACTTGTTGTATTTCCACCGTGCTTGCGCCAAGCCTCGTCAATACCGACTGCCCGGCCGCCTACTCCGGCGCCGGGCGCGAGCGCGGTTGGCCAGCCGACCACTAGGTGGCGGGGCGGCAGGACCCGCAGACAGAACACGTTCCGTGATCTTAGCGATAGTCGGCAGTATAGATATGGGTCTGTAGTTGGAGGGTTCAGTTGACTTAGAGTTCTTCTGGATCGGATGAACGTAAGTTACTTTCCACGCCGCTGGTACAGTGTGCGAGGCAAGACTGGAGTTAACAATGTGCGTGACGACATGACACAGCGAGTCCCAACACAACTTCACAAAACGCATGCACAGGCCGTCGCATGCTTTTATTTTGATTTGTTCAAAATAAAAACAGTTTGATTTGTTCTTTTTAAAAGCTTATTAGATACCAGCCCCCCCCCCCCTCATAACCTGTTTACGTCATTCAGGAGGCCTTATCACAGTAAGGTTATGGCGGAACTTTGATTCATTGTGATTTTACGTGTCACGCACACTGAGTGATTAGTGATTGGCGCCCACTAAGGCAGACCAATGAGCGCCCGGCTGGTAAGCCCAAGAGGCACCGGTATCCGCCTGGGGCGGGGGACGGGGTCAAGGGAGAGCGATACGAGCATGACCTCTGGTCAGCCTCAACCTGTTTTAACCCAGTTGTCAGCCGCTGGTGCCTGCGTCATATAGCAGTTTTCCTTCTACCGCTGTCGTATAATCGTGTTACACCGTCCTTTTCATGATACAGGCCATGACCTCACTACTGGGGTCCTCAAACTGAATGGAATAGTTCGCTGAGCCGCCGCAGCCCAGGACGCGATACTTTCAAGAGAGACTATACGTGTTTGGCTCAAAAACTTGAATTTAAGAAATGCATGTGTAATGGTCACGAGAAATTGCCCAGATTTAGTTCAAGATTTTGGAAAATGCGGAACGATAATCAATACTCGAAGATAGCCATTTGATTGTTCATGGTATTGGCAGTCTAATGGCGTTTACGGCATGTCTGTATGTCTATTCTGTGATTTTATATGATTTTTGAACATATGCCGTTTTTGGTCGAAAACTCAGAAATTATGACGTCATTAATACCTCGATATCTCAAAAATTTTCCGACTGACTTTTTTGAAACTTTGTCACAATAGACTTCAATCAATTCCCTACAGGTACCAAAATTTGTTATGCTATGGCCCGGCGAAAAAAGTGGGGCGTTTAACGCTCCCCCCCCCCCAGCAACTCGCGGGTTAAGATTTTCGTAGCTATATCTTTGCCATTGACCTCTATTAGTACCGAGGTCAATGATAGGTCAATGATCTTTGCATAATAATGCATTAGTTGAATTTCATTCATAAAATGCATTTCCACACGACTCAAAATTCACCGCGAAATACCATTTGCCTGAGACACAATTATTACGTAACGTGAATGCTTGACTACGATTACTATGCATTTCCGTTCTTGCAGAGTTTGGGGCATCAGCATTTCATTTCATGGGATATCAGCAATCATTCATTTAAGAAAGTGTACACACAAGCAGGTATGTAGCATGTCTTGACTCCCACAGAGAGCAGAAGAGTCATTCGTTTTGCTCATCGTCGTGATGGAAGTCTTTTCCGTAAGTTCATACTTACTCAGTGACTTCGTGCACCATTCTGTCGTCAATGTCAAGGGATAAGGAATTAGGCTCTATGATATAATTCGAGCTAAAATTTATGTCATTTATGCTTAGTAGCCTTCATAATGAATTGGAAGGGCCAGGCACTCGGCAGTTACGCCCCACACAGGGATTTTTTTCACACACCAGCAGTCTTTCAAGGTCACGAGCGGTTGCGTGATGTTGATGCATGGAAACGGCGTTTGCTGCTAGAGTAATGAATGGCCGACTCCATTTTTTTTCACAGATAGTTAGGACCAATCTGGCGGACATAATATGTAAAAATTAGCCAAATCGAAGGTGGCGTGTTTTTTTTTTTTGCTTTTTAGATTTTGCTGTTTTAACCCGCGCACCGACGGGAGTCTGCGCCAACTTCGTACCGACGGGGGGGGGGGCGGATGACCGCCCCTCTGAGATCTCGAGAACGAAGCAAGATAGCGACATGCGGTAAACGGCATGGGATACGCACGGACAAGGTCTACAATTTTTACTTAGGTCATTTTCAGGTCAGGTCAAAGATGACGTCACAGGGGTCAAAAGTCAAAATGGCGGCGCTAGATATGGAGAGTTTTTCTCGAATAACTTTCGAACTAGTCAAGATAGGAACAAACTAAGGGCATCATCGTGATCCTCTTGTCAATCCGCATCGAATGATATATATGTTGACCTCGAAAGGTCAAGATCAAAGGTTGACCTCAGGTCACGTGACCTCGAGGTCATTCGATGCGCCTTGACGAGCTGAACACAATGAGACCATCCGCGTGGCTGTATCTTGTTCCTGTACGGAGTTATTGGCAAAAAAACCTTTGGTGACCTTTGATGACGTCACATGACCTTGCAGCTGCCCAACAGCAAAACAGACCTCAAAGTAGTGAGGGTTGATCGTATATGAAGTCATGTATGGTTTACGGGGCCATTCCGACCCGTTTTAGTAGTAAAAACAGGTAAAGTTTTAGTGGTAGTGGTAAAAAATTTTCCCCCATTGACTTATAATGGGGAGGTTGAGAAATTGACCTGACCTTAGGTCATCGATATCAAAATTCCGAGATATACAACTTGTAGCTACTATTGACTTTATAGCATCCTGCGACTTTTAAAGGCCTCCGACAACTACTGTAGGTCTGGCACGGTGACAAAGTTGCAAAAAAGTGACTTGAGGTTGGGTAATTCAAAGTGACCTGGTGACCTGACTGTAGTAGATTGCCCCACCCCTGGCTGCGCCAGTGGCTCATGTGCCGCTGTACCTGGCGCCGCCCCTGACTCGGCCCGCGGCGCACGGCCTGAGCCGAGGCCGCGGTTCAATAAACCAGTACAGAACGGACCGCCGTGGTGTAACATTGGCGACGAGGACGCGCGGCTCGCGTGGAACTAGCCAAGGATGGCTGGTGTGGGGAGAATGGCGGAGTTCGACCCACAGGCCGAAAGTTTTGGGACCTATTCACGGCGCATGGAACAATTTTTCATCGCTAATGGTGTAAAGGAAGAGGAAGAAGTGCGTCGACGAGCAATCTTCTTGAGTGTGGTGGGCAGTGACGTGTTTAGCCTACTCGAGGACCTGATCGCGCCGGCCACGGTGAGCTCACTTAGCTACAAGGAGATCATCAAACTCCTGCTGGGACATTTTGAGCCGGCATCCTCAGCAATCGTGGCACGGTTCAGCTTTAATCGCGCCGTGAGAGAAGACGGAGAGTCTGTCTCGGCATTTGTGGCTCGTTTGCGTCGGTTGGCCAAGCCCTGTCATTTTCTGAGTGAAACACTGGAGGAAATGCTGAGGGACAGATTTGTGTGCGGCCTTCAAAATGCACATATTCAAGCCAAGCTGCTGAAGGAGCAACATCTCTCTCTGGCGTCGGCTATTGACATCGCCCAACTCAGCGAGGCGGCGGACGCAGACGCTTCGCTGTTGAGCGGAGCGGTCGCGGCGGATGACGTCATCCACGCGGTCAGCTGGCACGGTGCCAGGAGGGGCGGCGCTGGAGGTCGAGGCGGCGGCCGCGGCCGCGGTCGCGGTGGCTGGATCAGCAGCGGCCAGCAGCGGAATCTGCAGCAGCCCAGTCCCAGGACGGGTGGCGAGGCTGCAATCTTCACTGGATCTTCACCAGGACGGGTACGAGGCGGTGGCGACAGCGGACGGCGTCGGGGTGTCGCGCTCCGCCAGCCGCAGTGCCCGTACTGTCTGCGACAGCAGCACGCGGAGACGGAGGACTGTCCGGCGCGGCGGCTGCGCTGCTATCGGTGCCACGCTGTGGGGCACGTGCGAGCCGCCTGTCGTGCCGGCTGGTCTCCGCGGGTGTATCATCTCGACGACGATGGTCTGGAGGCATTCCGAGACGGCGGCGGGCCCGGACCGTGGACTGAGAACCACGGCTCCGGGGTGATGGACACGCGCCAGTCGTCGGGAGCGGCCGCTGCCGGGGAGTGCCGCGCAGCTGCCGAGGAATCGGGTCCTGCTTACTTGGAAGGTACGGTCTCAGGTGACGTGTCTGGTGGTGAGCCTGGGGAAGTAAGGCAGGGGCCGGACGATGATGTGTATTTTCTGTTCAAATCTCGTGAGATTGGTGGGACCGAGCGAAAACCACCATTGTGTGTTGATGTGTTTGTGGATGGGAAACCGGTACGAATGGAGGTAGACACTGGGGCAGCGCTATCGGTTTGTTCAGAGCAGGGGTACCGAAAGATTTGGCCTAAAGGGGGACCGGTGATTCAGCCATGTACCAAAGTGCTGAAAACGTACAGTGGCGAGATATTGCCGAGCGTGGGACAGGTGCAGGTACAGGTCAGATATGAGGGTCAGGCTGCTGATTTGTCTCTGATTATCCTGGAGGGATCAGGTCCGTTTTTGTTGGGAAGGGACTGGCTGGCCAAGCTCCGACTAGACTGGCCAGCTATTTGTCGGCTGTCTACCGAAGCGTCGATTGAGGGTCTCGTGGCTGAGTTTGATGATGTTTTCAGCCCACAACTAGGACGCTACGCGGGCGATCCGGTGAGCATTGAGGTGGATGCCGGAGTTCAGCCGCGCTTTTTCAAGGCTCGCCCGGTGCCCCTGGCGTACCGGGAGCAGGTGGAGCACCAGTTGCAGGCCGAGATCGATCGGGGCTTGTGGGAGCCCGTGAAATCGAGTAAGTGGGCGGCACCGCTAGTGCTAGTGCCGAAATCTGACGGGTCAGTGAGGATTTGTGGGGACTACCGCCTGACCATTAATAAAGCGGCTCCGGTGGAGCAGTATCCTTTACCGCGTTTTGAAGAGCTCTCAGCAAAGCTCCAGGGGAGTACGGTGTACTCAAAGGTTGATCTCAAATCGGCCTATAATCAGCTCCCTCTAGACGAAAAATCGCGAGAATATCTTACCGTCAACACTCTAAAAGGCTTACTGAAGCCCACGAGACTCGGGTTTGGGTATTCATCCGCACCAGCACTTTTCCAAAGAACGATGGAGGTGCTCTTAGCGGGCATCCCAGGGACATGCGTCTTTCTGGATGATGTCGTAGTCTCGGGTAAGACGCTGCAGGAGCATAATGTCGCACTGCGAGCGGTGTTGACGCGTATCCGTGAGGCCGGACTGCGGCTTAACAAGGACAAGTGCGTTTTCGGAGCTCACAGGGTGGTGTACCTGGGTCATCAGATCAGTGGTGAGGGTGTCGAACCGACAGATGACAAAGTGGAGGCGATCACAGCGGCCCCGGAGCCGGAAAATGTGTCCCAGCTGCGCTGCTGGCTGGGACTGGTTAACTTCTACGGGAAGTTTCTGCGTGGTCTGGCCACTACGCTGTCACCACTGTACGCTCTTTTGCGAAAGGATGCTGTTTGGAAATGGGCGGACGCGGAAAAGGAGGCATTTCAGGATGCCAAGCGCCTGTTACGGAACCCTCCCGTTCTGGCACACTTTGATCCTCAGTTACCGATCACGCTGGCATGTGACGCCAGTCCGGTGGGGATCGGTTGTGTCCTCAGTCAAAAGACGCCGTCCGGCGAGCGCCCAGTAGCGTATTATTCGCGCACGCTCAATGAGACGGAGCGGCGTTACTCGCAAACTGACAGAGAGGGCTTAGCGGTGGTGGCAGGGGTCAAACATTTTCACTTTTATTTAGCTGGCAAGACGTTCGTTATCCAAACGGATCATAAGCCCCTGCTGGGTTTAATTGGCGAGATGAAACCCCTCCCGCTTATGGCTTCGCCGAGAGTGATCCGTTGGGCGATTATGTTAGGGTCATATGACTATCATCTGGAGTATATACCGGGCGCGAGACAGGTTCATTGTGACGCTCTGAGCCGTTTGCCGGTGCCGGGGGACGTGACGTCAGTGAGTCCCGTGCCGGCGGAGACCATTCATTTGCTGGAATTTCTGGATGATTCGCCGGTTTCTGTGGCTCAGATCCGCAGTTGGACAGAGCGAGACCCAGTGCTCTCGGCGGTTTTACACTTTGTTAGAGATGGGTGGCCACAGCAGTCGGCGCCGCTGGGCCCCGAGTTCCAGCCGTTCAAAAGTCGGGCGGCAGAGCTCAGTGTGCAGGATGGGTGCATCTTGTGGGGCTCCCGAGTCATCGTTCCGACTCAGGGGAGGAAACGGGTACTAGCCATGTTACATGAGGGGCATCACGGTGAGTCACGCACAAAAGCTTTTGCGCGCATGTACGTATGGTGGCCCAATTTGGATGAACATATTGTCGCGATGACGAACCAGTGTGACACATGTCAGATGTATCGTGCCAATGTGCCGGACACGCCTGTCCATCCCTGGGCGTGGCCGTCTCGTCCGTGGGAGCGCATACACTTGGATTACTGTGGACCGATGTCGGGCTGGATGTTTTTAGTCATTGTGGATGCGCACTCAAAGTGGGTTGACGTGTACCCGTCGCGCAGCACGAGCACATCCGCAACATTGGAGCACCTACGCCAGTCATTTGCTTGTTGGGGGATGCCACACACGATAGTGACGGACAACGCACAGTGTTTCCTGTCGGAGGAATTCAAAGCGTTCTGTAAGCGGAACGGCGTGGTACATTTAACGACGCCTGCGAGGTCGCCTAAATCGAATGGCTTAGCTGAAAAGTGTGTGGGAACTTTTAAACTCAGTTTCAAGAAGCAGCAGTCAGGATCTGTGCACACAAAAGTTTCGAGATTTTTGTTTCATTACCGAGCTACTCCCCATACCACGACTCGCGCTACACCGGCGGAGTTGTTTTTGGGGCGGCGTATGCGAACACCGCTGAACGCTCTAGTGCCTGATTTAGGTGCGACAGTGCGGCAGACTCAAGCGAAACAGAAATTGTATCGCGATCGGCACACGGTTGGTCGTCAGGTGGCCGTGGGCGATGCTGTGTTTGTGTCTGCAGTGGACCAGCTCAGCGGTGGCGGGGGGAGGACGTGGCTGCCCGGTGTCCTGGTGGGGAGAGAGGGTGTGAAACTGTCAGTGCGACTCAGAGATGGGCGTGTGATCCATAGACACCTCGACCGTGTGCGGACGTCTGGCCAAAATGTTTGCAATGCTGCCCATCGCAATGTCAGCATTCCCAGTGTTGGATATCCTCCCTCATGTGGGCGTGAGCCGTCCTCACGGGCCGCTGAGACGTCGCCCTCGGCGACGGAGGCCGAGGGAGACGGCCCGGGGGACGGGGGACGTTACGCTTTGCGAGACCGTGCGCGGCTCCGTCCGCCTGAGAGACTGTCATATGTGTAAAGTGTTAGTGGCGACTGTTCAAAAGTGTCATGTTTTGTCCTGAGGTGGAGGGATGTAGTAGATTGCCCCACCCCTGGCTGCGCCAGTGGCTCATGTGCCGCTGTACCTGGCGCCGCCCCTGACTCGGCCCGCGGCGCACGGCCTGAGCCGAGGCCGCGGTTCAATAAACCAGTACAGAACGGACCGCCGTGGTGTAACACTGACCTTAACAGTTAGGAGGTTAAACTTGCAATGACACTTCAATTTAATTTTATAACAAAAAATAAAGGCCTTATCAATTGCCTACGACACCCTGTTAATATCATTTCGATACCAGAAAAAGAACCAGAGTTATAGACATTTAAAAGTTAATGTGTAGCATTTTTGATTAATGATTAATGACCTTACCCTCGTAGTTTGAAAAAGTTAGATCAAAACACTTGTTTATTAATAATTTCGAGCACAGCTCTTCATCAGAATACAAAGCTAAAAAGCATTTTTAGCTTTGTATTCTGATGAAGAGCTGTGCTCGAAATTATTAATAAACAAGTGTTTTGATCTAACTTTTTCAAACTACGAGGGTAAGGTCATTAATCATTTATCAAAATGCTTTAATATGATCCTCGCACAAGCACTGAGAAACTTAAAGAACATTGTAGCATTTTTGGCTATATTCGATGACCTATATATCTCAGTGATACGTCATCAAGTTTCGAAAACATTAGACGTAACTCAGTTTTGAACTATGCCCTGTCAGCCTACAAATTTTCAGAAAAATCAGAGGGGATGACGGATTTCGGTGTTTGATTTGACGTGAAATGCCCCATGCACATGTCTGACCTTGTGTAATGTGTATAGGTAATGCCTCACCATTCATAAATCAATGACAATCACTTTGAGAAGTAAAGAGGCCCAAAAATTCTAGAGATGAGCCCTGCGATTAAATTTTGCACATCAATCCACAAATACCTTTGGCCGCCACAGCCCTACAGTTGCAGCACAGCGTACCTGCTGGGCGACAGCGGCGTGCAGTGACGGCACGATCACCTCTGTGACCTGCAGCGCGCTGACCAGTCTCTCCACGGCGCGCTCCTCAGTAGGCAGCGCTGCGTCCAGCTGCACCAGCGAGAGCTCCAGCAGCCGATCGGGAGGTGTGGCGGCGAAGCGCTCACAGAGGGCTGTCAGAGCGCGGACGGCGCCGCGCCGCTGCAGCTCCCGCTGCACCTACCAGCCAAGCGAGTGTCAGCGAATATACCACCAGCAGACTGGAACTGCTCACACCACAACGACAACACACTCTACCTCTCCACATCATAATAACAGCCATTGGCGTCGCCAGAGATTTTCGGCTGGAGGGGGGGGAATCAATTTGGGGGGGGGGCGTTCGAAAGAGCGTCAAAAATAATGACGAAATCACTTCAGTCAATTTTTTGGTCAGGTCAAAGGTCAGGTCACCAGAGGTCATTGAAGGCAAAATTTCGCCAATTTCCAGGTCGAATGTCGACAATTTCCAAGAAGCCAACGCATAACTCAGGAACCAATAGAGCTACAGCGCCGCGGAAAAGCGCATTCAATAGCCCTATTAGCGCCCTTTCTGATTAATTCCCTCAGACTTGACCTAACGTCAACGGTTTTGCCTGCAGGGGGCAAAAACTGCAAAAATAGCCGATTTTTCGGAAACAGTTTTCTGCAATAACTTTTGATCCAAGCCTTGTACGAGCTTACTTTTACCGGCATCGTGTTCCTCTTGTCAAGACGCATCGAATGAACTATAATTTGACCTTGAAAGGTCAACTTGAAAATTTGACCTCAGGTCAAGGTCATGACCTGACCGGAAACGGTCATGTTGCATATCAGTCGATCCGTATCGTCGAGCTGAACACATCTAAGGCGTTTTCATCGCTCTAGCATGCCTCTATCAAAAGTTGTTTGCGAAAAACTGTTAGATACCATTCGTGACTAGTGATGTCAATTTCAGAAATTTTGGAAACCAATACCAAACCGATACCGACCAAAACCACTGAGAGTATACCAAAACCGAACCGATTTTCAGAAATAGGGAGAAATACCGACTAGATACCGAAATCAGGGAATTATCAAACAAATGCTTCAAACTTTGTCAAGACATATGATAGGTAAGCCTTGAAAGATACCTAATACTTTAAAATAAGGTAACAAAAACAAATCAGGCAATCTCTTAATTATTTGCATTGTAAAAAAACATTTATAACTGTATTTTGTAACTATTAACAAATATTCAGGTCAGTTATTTAGCTGGGATGTGGATTCAAGTCATCTGCATGAGGTGTTAAAACAATAACTTGAACCCTGAACTGAACCATCAAACGTTCTTTCATTTCAAGTCATTCAATTCCAGCCCGGTCAAGACAGGGTTAAGTGTGTTATCATGATCCAAAAGTGGTGACCCAATTGACAATGATGGGCTACACCATTAATGTAAACAAAACCCAAAATACCTACAGTTCAACCACGGTTCAACCCAAGTAGCATGGCGATTGGTGACGATACTGACGCAGCCAATTTTTCTTCACAAACAAATATTTAACACAACAAAACTTGATAAAATAATTACCTACGAGGCACACTGATAGATAGCAGACACCACTGTACTAATATCGCGATGAAAGCTAAGTAAAATGTCCATAATTTTACGGAAGCATCGACACATGTCACGTGTCATCTCTTCCACTATGGCGGCGGCCATTTGCATTTAGGCGTGATTTAGGCACATAACTGTATAGAATAAAGTTTTTCTTTTCTTTTTTGCTTTAGTCCACTTAAGTCAAAATTCCTTGCATATATTTTGACATCTTAAAATTAATTCAAGAAAGATTGTAGGGCGCTTTTGCCGAAAAATGAAGAACCCGAAAAACAAAGTTGTTCAGTCATTTTCAATTAGCTATTGAGCACATCGGTACTTGGCGCAGCTGCGACACTGAAATGTTTTTAGATGTGTTCAGTTTGGAAACTGCTGTGTGCGAATCAAGCCAAAAACCAATTATATTTTAGGAATGCTTTTGATTACATTGCTAGCAATCTATAGGTATCTGTTGAGGAGAGCAGGAAAGAGAATACTAATTAAAGAAAATTAATTATCTACAGGATCATGACAGGATCGCTCGAAACCTAGATGTTGGTGGCGTTGCGCCGTACGCGTCATACCGTTCGGAAACTCCTGTAGTCAGCGGGAATCGAACTCGGGTTCCCCGGTGATATTCCACGGTTCTAACCACTCCTCTATCGAGGCAGACATCGTTATGGAGCTGGGAACTTGGTTTCATTTATCCCCCAGATGTTTTTGTGATTTCCTTAGTAGTGGGAGCCATATTGGGCTGACGTCAACGCTTGGCTTGCTGATGGGGTTGCTGGCCAGCGCCATGTGTGCGGCTTCCTTGATCTTTTTGATTTTCCAGTGTGGCTCCTTGTCGATGATGGTGGCATCATCCCAAGCAGGTCTGTGATCTCCTTCAGACCATGCATGCTCCGCCACACCGGATTTCAGTGTTTCGCCTCGGAGGGTGGCCTTCCTGTGTTCTTCGAGCCTGACCGCCAGTGGGCGGCCAGTCTCGCCCTTGTATGACCTGCCGCAGCTGCACGGGATATCGTATATGCAGTTCTTTGTTTGCTCCTTGGTGGTTGGCGGTCTGACCTTTGTGAGTGACCTGCGGAGGGTGGTGGTGCTTTTGAACACCGTCCTGATGGTGTATGTTCCGCAGATCCGCAGATTGGGCCAGGAGGAGAAGGAGCCCTCCTGTAAATGGGCATACATGAGCCCGTTGGAGGGAGGCCTGAATAAAAATAAAAAAAAATAAAAAAATTCGCTTTAGCTTCTCTGATAGTCCTCTGTTGTATGGGAGGGATACTGTCGCGATGGGCTTATCACTTGGTTGTTGTTGGGATGCTTCCCTGGGTTTGTGTTTCATGAAGCTCGTTGGGTATCCGTTTCTTCTGAAGGTGCTGGTAAGGCGTGACATTTCCATCTTTCTGGCTGCTTCGTCTCCACAGATGTTGGTGGCTCGGGTCTGCAGGCATCTGACGATACCTTTCTTGACTGTGTCTGGGTGGTGTGACTTGAAGTTGAGGTAGCGGTCGGTCGCTGTTGGTTTGCGGTAGACCGATGTTCTGAATGCTTCCTCAGATTTCTCCACTTGGACGTCAAGGAATGAAAGTTTGTTGTCGACTTCTGTTTCCATTGTGAATTAGATGGAGGGTCGGAGGCTGTTGAGGTGGTCTAGGAACGGTATTATGTCCTCGCGATGGTCCCACAGGACGAATGTGTCGTCGACATATCGCATGCCAGTCTCCCAACCAGACCAGACCAGTTCTACAGCCAGCTGAATGGCAGGGGCTGCATGCGCAGCAGCAGCTGGCACAACCGCAGTGGCTAGAGCGAACCCAGCCCTGGCAGGCTCCTCCCGTGCCTGCCTGCCCGTATCAGTGCCAGACTCGGCACGGGCTTCTTCCAACACCACCGCCGCCGCCGCCGCCGCCCCCGCCGCCGCCGCCGCCTCCACCACCACCACCACCACCACCACCACCACCACCACCAACTCCGCAACAGCCGCAAATGCAGGGGCTTCAGCTGCAGCAGCAACGACAGACCAGCGGCGGTTTTTCGTGGCAGCACCATGATCAGTGTCAGCCAGACCTCTTTCGACCTCTTTCGTCAGCCAGACCTCTTTCGAGCAATCTGGAGACTCACGATTGCTGGGGGTACAGGTGAACGCTGGCGTTAGGCCACTTTTAATCATTATTGGTTGCTATATGCCTTATTTTTGTGGGTCTTTCGAGCAACTAGATAAGTATCGTGATACATGTGCGAGCCTGCAGGTTTTAATGTGCGCTTATCGAGCTGTTACGCACCTCGTGCTGGTAGGTGATTTTAATTGCCCTCTCCCTCGGCTGCCACTGTCCCAGCGGCCGGCAAGTTGGACCCAGCTTCGCGGCTTCAATGCCTTCAGTCTGGAAATGCAGCGGCTGCTTGATCTCTAGGATCTAATCGTTGCCGAATTCTGTTTTGAGCAGTCTGAGACTTTCACCTATCAGCGAGGAGGACATCAAACCCACATAGATCACATTGCTGTGCCCCACTCATTTGTCGGCAGCAAACTCCTATCGTGCAAAATATTTCTCCGTGTTCTGATAACCTCAGTCCTCATCTGCCAATGTGCTGTGTACTGTCTCTCCCAGTTGGCCACACACTTTTTGCACCCAAAGCTCGAGATGATTACTCCCGCCACCGTGTAGTGTTAGACTGGAGCAGCGATGAAAGGAATGATGCTTACTGCAGACGCCTCGCGGATCTGCTGTCAGCGCGTATCCCTCACTGCTCCACGGCAAATGAACTTGACAGACAGCTGACAGCTTCCATTCATGAGGCTACTGCCGATGTTGGATGCTCTAGAGGCTGGAAGCCACCTAAGTCCTGGTGGACTCCTGCGGCATCAGCCGCCCGTGACAGGGCCCGATTCTGGCACTGCCTGTGGACTGAAGCTAATCAACCGCGGAATACCGTGTTGCATGATTGTTTCCGAGCAGCACGTCGAGCATATAGACGAGCGCGTTCAGAGGCGGCGCGCTCCAAGGCTGACACTGGTGCCCGCATTCTGTCGGCGCTACGTCGTGATCGAAAGATCAGGGCATTCTGGCGGCGCGTGGAAATCGCACGCCGTGGTTCAGCTAGCCCGCGCTCCACGCTCACAGCGATGGACTTCAGAGACCATTTCGGTCTTATTCACACCGACGATGAGACACTCTCATCAGAGCAGGAGGGAGTGCATAGGCGAGTTCTGGCTTTAATGGATGAAGCACGAGCTTACCCGGGTCCCGGTAAGCGAATTTCTGCCGAGGAAGTCGCGCGTCTGCTACCACAGTTGAATCGTGACGCGTCTCCTGGCCCCGACGGAGTCTCGGCAGAACACCTCCTGAACGGGTCCTCTCCAGTCCTCCTGCAGGCTCTCAGCATCCTTCTAACCGCATGCCTAAACGAAATGTGTGTGCCAGATAGTTTTACGAAAAGCACAGTTGTGCCGCTGATAAAGAAAAATGACCTTGACCCCAACTGCGCGGACAGCTACCGACCAATCTCTCTCGTATGCACAGTTTCTAAACTACTAGAGTTGATTTTGCTCGAAGAGTTAGGCACCAAATTCCGCCCGTCTGAGCTTCAGTTCGGTTTCCTATCTAGGCGCGGCACAAGAGAGGCAACCATGCTTGTACAGGAGACAGCACAGTATTATCTGTCTCGTAAATGCGCCTTGTTTGTTACCAATCTGGACGACCGAAAATGTTTCGACCGCATATGGCACTCTGGCGTCCTACTGAGGGCAAACGACTATCTGTCTCCGCGGAGCTGGGCTCTCCTTGCGTACTGGTACACACATTTAACAGCGCTAGTCCGATTCGGTGGAGCGCTTTCAGACACATTCGATGTACGCCGAGGGGTGAGACAAGGAGCTCTCTTGTCACCCTGCCTTACTAACTTGTTCCTGCTGCCACTGATCCAGCAGCTTGATGACAGCGGACTGGGCCCGTCGGTACATGGGCATCACATCCCCGTAGTGGCCTATGCAGACGATCTGCTGTTGATGTCAAATAACGTGCGAAATCTGCAAAAATTGCTTGACATTGTTACAACTTTCTCAGTGAGCTCTAGGCTAGAATTCGTCCACACGAACCCTCACTTAACAAAAAGTCATTGTTTTATATTTGGAATAGAACTACTGGCTCAGGTGCCCTGATGGGTCTTATGTGGTCAGACGTTGTCTCTTAGACAAGAGACAGAGCATCTGGGTGTACAACTTCAATCGCAGCTACAGGCTACAGGCCATATCAGCGCAAGAATGCGCCGGGGAAGGGGTGCTTTCTTCGGCCTCACGCCGGCCGGCATGTTCAATTCGTATCTGACCGTATCTGTGCACAGCATCCGCACTTATTGTTCCTTGTGGCCGAGCGCGCTAGGTAGCCGGCAATGTGTCCCAGTGCAGCTTTGGTGCTGTCTTCCAGGTCGTGGGACTCGGTTGCCTCCGCTACCAATGCTGCTAGCTCCTGAGCTAACAAGGAGTCGTCTTGTTGGCGCTTCTGACTCGGTCCTCTCATTCTGCCTTTGATTTCGGCAACGGTAAAGCCTGACCACCAGACTAGGCCTTTCGTCCTGATTACCGCCTCATTTTCTAGGAATTGACGGACGCTTGACCAATAATTTCCCCCAGACAGTTTCCGCAGATATCCGAAATGTCCTTCAATTCTATCTGACTGGATCTTTCCGAGAAGAACGTAGTCCATAGTGTTTGAATATCTTGAGAGCAGATACTGTGTCAGGCTCGCTAAACCTCTTGAAGTATAAAAGACAGCCATGCATGTGTCCTTCGTCATCGCCGAGCCGAACTCTTGTAAAGTACGCATGTATGTACCAAAATCTCTGATGAACTGAAGAGACTTCTCGCTCGCTTCACAGCCCTGCCGAAGTGCTACTCGGTTTTGGTCATTAAGCCGTCTGCTCATGGAGCTCGACTTGACGTTGCAGGCGTTAAACCAACGCCGCACTAGCTCCAGGAACACGGCTGTGTCGACGAAATCCCGGCAATCCTGACGAGAGGAGGCAAAGTGCCGAAGTACTGCACTGGTCGTTTCATGAGTAGCTGCAGCCGCAAGCCTCACATTCACGCGCTCCAAAACTGACGGCCTGAGCACCTTGTCCGTGAGTTTGCAGGCCAGCTTCGCTGGATGGCCTCTCTCCATGTTGAACAGACGGGTGAGATGACTGAAGCTGACCTTCAAAGGCCGTGAGTCCCTGAGACCTGGGAATGGGGGTAGGGTGAGATCCTTAGCTCTCAGAAGACCGTAGTAAATGTTCTTAAACAGGTGTACGGTGTCGTACAGCGTATAAATGCGCTCTTCGTCTTGAGAGAAGGGATTGGTTACATACTCAGGGTGGCGTCCATCCTGCCCGAGGGAGTTGTGCCAACTCTGGTTCGTACGATGGTTGTTAGTAGTGACAGAGACGACCTTGAAGCCGAGTTCTGTGAGCCCTTGCAAGACATTCTTAAATGTCTCCTGGATGTCTTTTGCAGTCACATGTGGTACTGGCTGCATACTGACCATGTCTTCGTACTTTCCAGCCACAGAGTTGATGTGAGCACAGAAGATGGTCTTCGTCACCATACCCGCTGTTTCTCCGTACATTCTACCGCCAGCTAGTTCGACGCACTGGGCCGTGTATACTTCGTCCATTGCCAAGTTAACGATTCGCTCCCGCGCATTCAACTTCTGCACTCTCATGCCCAAATATGACATAGTCCCAATGTCGAGTCCATCCTTGACATGCAATGCAGATGTGAGTCGCCGGAGGGTCTTATAGTGCGGCAGACAGAGAAGACCGGACTGTTGCATCATCTGGTACAACTTGGGGCTCGTCCGGTCCCATACGACAGCGTTACTGAGGAGAAGCGACGAGTATCTTCTGCTGCGTGGGGGTTTGCATGCCAGACGCAACTGCTCGGCAGTGAAAGTAGCCACTTGCCTAAGGTCATCGCCTACGTGGTCATCAGTGAGGGACTCGAGGATCCTCGCCGCCGCTTCTAAACGGTCCTGATTTTCGGCAGTGAGACCCTTGATTCTGGCCAGGACATTAACCACTTCCGAGACTGCTGTGAAATGACCAGATTTGGTGATGTCGGATGTTTTCTTGTTTGAAAGCTGTAGTCCATTGTTGTGCATGCTGTAGCTCAAGTTGCTAAAAATGCTGACGTTGCTGGTGATGATCGGAAGTCCAGTCTCCTCGTCAACTTCCTCAGTCCGGATGCTCAATAGCTTCTCCCCACGGGATTCCATCATAGATAACCTGGAATGGAACGGACATGCTTATTATTATAAACGTGAAAACTTTTACACTTGACGCTATTTTTCACTAATATTTCAACATTTAAGCATGATATGCCTACACACATGCAAAGTTGTGAAACCCATCAAATCGTGTTAGCGAAGGAAGTGCGAATGAAAATGAATAACTGATGAGCTATATATAACTCATGTTTACAAGCTAAACGTACCTGAAACCACGTGGTAAAACTTCCAGTAGCAGCTTGTTGTAAAGATCATCTAGATCATCGATTTCATCTTGCTTGAAAAAAGCTAACGTCTGAGCCTGAATTGCCTCCTGCTCTAGTGATCGACGTGTCGACGGCCTGGCGAGCTTGGTGCGACGTGCATTGCCCGTGTCTCTTCCCAGACATAGGGACGGTACAGCGTCATTTCGGAGCCGAGGGCGTTGTAGCTCTTTTCCTGTGCGAGAACACAGCACTGCCTTGATGTCGGTGGGCTCGAAATGCAGCTCACATACTCCAAGTGATCCAAATTGATGTTCTGCTTACATTCTGTGCCAAATAGCCATTGTTCTCGAAGCTTTGAGTTCTTGGGAGACGAGAATATGCGGTTACTCCTTGGCACATCCGTTCCGCTTTTGAGCAGCTCTTCTTTTTCCTTCCTGGGCTTGTAACCTGAGCGACATTTTGCTATCACACATTTTCTTCCCACTGTTAGCTCACAAGTAAGAAGGAAGAATAGATGAAACAAAAGCCACAATTTCATCGTAATTACATAACGAAATAGGAGTCCTTAATCCATAATAACAGTCTTCATAACTTTAAGCAAGAAAACATTGGATTACATGTCCAAGATCAAACGTTATTACGAGCGAGCGAGCGCAGCGAGCGAAGTGAGTCTTTTCAATATAACGGAAAAATCTCAGTATGAGCGGCCCGGCCCGGCCCGACCCGGTCTGTAACGCTTTTGAGAGGCTTATATCTCAGCAACCGCTGGACCGATTGGCCTGCGGTCTTTTTTGTTTGGTAGCCCAATCCCTTCTACCCCGTAATTGACTACTTTTGATACATCTCAGTGACCGTCGCGGCATGTGCCACGTGAAAAGTCAAGGGTGTTCAAGCTGTTTTGCAAAAGTAGTAATTTTGAGAGGCTCATATCTCAGCAGCCGCTTGGGCGATTGACTTGCGGTAATTTTTGTAGGGTAGCAGCATCCCTTCTTCCCAAAATAGGATACTCTCGATGCATGTGGGTCACCCCCAGTGCACGTGCAAAATACAACAATAAGAGGTGCCAAATTTGTTCCCATTTCAGTAACTCAGTAATTACTGGGGCGATTTCGCTGAAACTTGGCATACAGGTAGGCACCCACCAGGCAATGCATTCCCATGTGTTGCGTTTAGGGTGCTACTGCACGTGCGCACGTGCAGGGGGCGTTTCCAGATCTCGAGAACGGCTGGGCCGATTGCGCTCAAATTTCGTACACGGTTGGGGACCAGTTAGTAGGGTGCCGGGCAAAAGTCATTTTGGACCCCGTTTGCACGTGCGCACGTGCAGAATGCCGCTTCCAGATCTCAGGAACGGCTGGGCCGATTGCGTTCAAATTTGGCACACCGCTAGCGACCGGTTAGAAGGGTGCTTTACGCAAGCCCGTTGGAAGCACCCTCTCGCCCTTTCGCACGTGCAGGGCTCACTATCTCGCTCGCTCGTTCTTCGCCCAAAAGGCGTTTTACTGGTTTATTACCACGAAAATACGGCCATCAGCGTGCTCCGCCATAAAATTAAAGCATTTACCGCGCGTACAACGCACTGCGGATCCTTTGATTTTTCAGTGAAAAATATTCGGCCCCATTCTGCATTTATCAGATTTCGTGTCCAATCCAGATTCATGTTATCTATGGTTTTAACTAAAAACAACTTATTAAATACTATTTGGTTGCATTTCATTGAAAGTATCCACGGCCGGCTGACGGCTGGCTGCCCACAGTTTGCCACGGCTGTGGGCGGCTGTGGCTGTGGAGCAACGGCTGCGGGGCGGCTAGGCTGTGGAAAATTGCTGCCGTGCAGAACTCTAGTGTGCGGGCTCCGCGGTTGGAGGACGGCATGGCGGATAGCATTCGGCTGGTCCTTCAAGGAACGTGTGAGGCCTCCAGGCGCCTATTGAGGCTCCTCACGTGCTCACATTGAGCACCTATACCTGAGATACCAGCTTTTCAGGCGCCCATCATTTGTGATCACACACATGTATATATTTGTATTTGTCGCTGTAAAATCGGTGAATAATAAAGAATGATGATGATGATGATGAGATGATACCTCTATATATGCATGCATCATACAAAAAGATAATTTTCAGCCAGCGCAACTTTCACTTCAAAATGACATAACCCTCGCCCGCACATGGGGGGGGGGGGGGGGTGGTTACTGGTTGCCACCCCCCAGGTAGTCTTTCTGCTCTGCACTCAACATTTTTAGAGCTAGAAGGCTGATTTTTCGTATAGCTGCTCCTCTATCCTTTCTTGATGTCCACTGAAAATTTCAAGTTTCTGTGATTTTTGGTTTCGGAGATATGACCTTGTTTTTCAGGTCATGTCATGACCCAAATGGCCAATTCTCAACATCTTGCGTTTGCCATGGGCCTTGTGAGCTTTTGACACCCTGATTTCGGCCTTTTTTGCCAGTCTTACCTCCTACCTATCATGGAACATGTTGTTCGACGATGTACAGGGGTCAAGGTCAGGGTCAAGGTCAACCTAGGTCACCTAAGATAATTGCGTTTTAGGCAAGCTGAATTTACTTTTTTTGAAGTTTTTTGACTGCATTTTTGGTAAAAGCTTCTCAGATCATGATTTCATGTAATATGGACCCAAAAACAATCGGTGCACACATCAGTATACACACAGACACACACAGACATACAAACACATATAATTGACCTTGACCTAACTTGACCTGAAATGACCTCAGCAGCAAAATTCTGGTCGGGTAGTGTGGCAAAGAGGTTCTAGCTGGCTTGGCACCAGAAAACAGCATCGTCATCGGTATTTGATAAGCAGCACACTTGATATCCAACGGTGACCCAAAACAGCAACATTTTTTAGTTTGACCTGACCTGGAAGGTCAATGACTGACCTGAGAAGGTAAAACTGGGTATCATTGGATTCGTCTCTTCCCAAAGAATCTTTTTGGTCTTTACTGCTAAGCTCTATCTCCAACAGGAACGAAATGGCGCGGGGGGGTGGCAACCACCCCCCCCCCCCATGTGCGTTCTAGGATGGGAAAATGGCATGTGCGGGCGAGGGTTAAATAAGGTTTTCGAATATAGTAAAAATGGGTAATAACTTTCAACACTACAAAAACGGTCCAGCAATCTTTCTCTCACAAATCCAATTACCAGCAACCCATCCTCAAATTTCGAGACGACCCTATCCCTGTCCACGATAGTCACACACACCTTGGAATAACCTTCTCAAAAGATATCCGGTTCAAAAAACACATTAAAGTGACCATCCCACCTTAACATTAGTTTTGAGTTGAGATAGCCAAATTGGTGGCCATGGCCTGAAAATACCGGTTTGGGCACTCACAACATCGAAAAATGCTTTAATTCGGAGATATGGAATTTCAAACTTGCAGTTTTCGGATTCTAAGGGGCTAATGCATTGGTATGCCCCCTTAGAATTTGTGACGTCAGCGGAGATCTAACGATTTTTAAATCTTTTACTAAAACGTTTGGTAGCACGCGGTGGTATATGCTACTTTGCGCGCAACAAATGCCGCACTTTCAAATAAAGTCGCTAGGAACAGCGGAGGTCCCAAAAAGTAAACAAAAGTAAAAGTCTAATATCTTGAAAACCGGTGAATATTTTTCGATGAAATTTGGTAGATATTCGTTTTCGCTCTTTCTGAACCGAGCGACATCATTTTCATGCCAATTCATTAAAGGGACCCTCCCACCTTCAAAAAAGTTAACGAATTGGCATGGAAGTGATGTCGCTCGGTTCAGAAAGAGCGAAAACGAATATCTACCAAATTTCATCGAAAAATATTCACCGGTTTTCAAGATATTATACTTTTACTTTTGTTTACTTTTTGGATCTCCGCTGTTCCAAGCGACTTTATTTGAAAGTGCGGCATTTGTTGCGCGCAAAGCAGCATATACCACCACGTGCTACCAAACGTTTTAGTAAAAGATTTAAAAATCGTTAGATATCTGCGCTGACGTCACACATTCAGAGGGGTATTCCTATGCATTAGCCCCTCTGAATCAAAACGCTGCAATTTTGAAATTCAATATTTCCGATTTAAGGCATTTCTCGATGTTGTGAGTGCCGAAACCGGTAATTGTGAGCCAGGGACCCCATTTTGGCTATCTCAACTCAAATCTAATGTTAAGGTGGGAGGGTCCCTTGAACTTTTTTGAAGGTGGGAGGGTCCCTTTAAAACGATCTGTCGCAAGGTAAATGTTTCTCTTAGTCCCCTGTACCCGATTGCAAAATTCATACCAATAACAATATTGGACAAAATATACAAAACCTACATACGACCGCACTTTGACTATTGCGACGCGATTTACGATGGACATATTACTATACAGGACTCGACAAAATTAGAGACACTACAGAATAGGGCTGCCAGACTTGTTACGGGAGGGCTTTTTAGAACACCAAACGACAAACCCTTGGGAGAATTAGGATGGGACAGACTGACAACAAGACGACAGATACACAGACTGACACTCTACCACAAAATCAGCACAACAGAAAACCTTCCGGACTACATTGCAGCTTTACTTCCAAACACCAGAGCACAAGACACGGACAGAAGTCTCAGAAACGCAACTGCGCACACCACATCTCCCATCCACACTTCATCCTATAAAAGGTCATTTTTGCCAACCACAACTAGACAATGGAACATATTAAGAGCTGATATCCAGCAACTCCCACACAGCCACTTCAAAAAGGACATACGCCAGCAGCTGGGGGCTCCAGATCCACCGAAATTTTACAGAATTGGTTCCAAAGCGGGCAACACTCTCCACTCCAGACTTCGTATGAATATGTCTCACTTAAATGCCCATCTCTTCACAATTCAAAAAGTGGACTCACCAAAATGTGATTACGAGAATGGCAATGAAAACACGGATCATTTCATCTTCCATTGCTCAAAATACACATCCAAACGTAACGATCTATTTAATAGTCTATCACAAACATTAAAAACCGACTTTAGACGACTCTCTGCAAAGCAGCAACATGACATTCTGATTTACGGCAGCGATCTCAACAGCAGTGACGGCATGGCAGTGGCCCTAAATTTTAAACACTTTTTAATTGCATCAAAGGGATTCGCTCAAGTGTAATTTTTTTCACCTTTTCCTCGGCCTGTAGCTTCTCTGGAACGGCGGGCGAGCGGCGACTTCAACTGCTGGTGAGCTGTGCCATGGCGGCGGCCGCAGCCGTGTTTACATTTGTTTATGTATGTCATTCAGACAAGGCGCTTTGAGTTAAGCTTTTGCTTTTGCGCCTGTCTTATATTTTGTACAATTTCAGCCCCACAGATAACAGTAGTACTACTGTACTACTGTTATCTGTGTCAGCCCGTATTTTTTGTTTAATAAACTTGGTTATGATGATGATGATGATGACCTGTAATAGCCCCACACCAATGTCTCTGAGTGCCCCATAACAGCGACTGTGAGGGCCCTCACCGGCGCCTCTAAGGGCCCACAACGGTCTCGAAGGTCCCCCACACGGGCCCGAGGGGCCCTGTGGCGCCATTTGGCCGCTAGACTCCACACTGATCATATTTCGACTCAGACGGGCCCCACAGGGCTCGTAAGAGCACCTCACGGGCCCCTAAGTAGCCACACTAATATCTCCATAAGAGCCCACGCTGGCTTCTGGGGGCACCTTGGCGGCCTCTGAGGGGCCCTCGGCGGTCTCTACCGGCCTCAGGGCCATTGCGAGCCTGAACTCCCTTACTGGCCTATTAGGGACCAGCTCTAGAGGTCCCACACAGGTCTCAGATGGTCCCACCCCAATATCTCTGAGGGCCCCATAAGGGCGACTGTGAGGGCCATCATCGGTGCCTCTGAGGGCCCAAGCCGGCCTAGAAGGGCCCACACACGGGCCCGAGGGGCCCTGTGGCGCCACATGGCCGCTGAGGGTTTACTGGTCATATTTCTGGTTATATTTTGACTCAGAAGGGCCGAACAGGGCTCGTAAGGTCATCTTATGAGCCCCTAAGTAGCCACACTGAGATCTCCATAAAGCCCCTACGCTGACTTCTGAGGGCCTTTGCTGGCCTCTAAGGGCCCTTACCGGCCTATTAGGGACCGACTCTAGTGGCCTCACATCCGCCTATGATAGCCCCACACAATTTTCTCTGAGGGCCCCAATAACAGCGACCGTGAGGGCTTTCACCGGCGTCTCTTAGGGCCCCACACCCCCAATTCTGAGGGCCTACACAAGTACCTCTAAATGCCCTACATCGGTGGTTCTGAGGGCCCCACACCAGCGACGCTGGCAGCCCCACACTGGTAACTCTGAGGGTCCCACGGCGTCTGATAAAATTATGCCGGTCTCTAAGGACCCCACGGCCCACAGGGCTCCTCTGAGATCCCCTTGTCGGCCTATGATTTATGAAGGGTTCACAACAGCAGCTCTAAGGGCCGCACGAGCGCCTGTGATGGCCCCGTGTCTCTGAGGGCCTCCACATCGGCGCCTGTGGGGGCCTCACCGGCGACTGTGAAGACCCCACACCGGCGCCTCTGAGCGTCCCAAGGCGCTCCCACACTGCCACCTCTGCGAACCCCACATCAGTGTTTCTGAGGGCCCAACACTGGCATCCCTGAGGGCCTCACACCAGTGCCTCTTAAGCACCTATATCGGTGTCTCTGAGGGCCCATCATCAGGGCCTCTGAGGGCTCCACACCTGCGTATCAAATGGTCACCCACCGGTGACTTTTGAGGGCCCCACATCGGCTACACTGAGGGCCCCACCGGCGTCTGAGAGTATCGTGCCGGTCTCTGAGGACCACAGAGGGCTTCTGAAGGTATCGCCGGCCTCTGAGGACCTCTTGCTGGCCTGAGGGCTCTGGCTGATCTCTGAGAGACCCTGCCGGCTTGTAAAGGGTTCGGACCAGCAGCTCTAAGGGCCCCACATTCGTCTGTGACAGCCCCACACCAGTGTCTCTGAGGGCCCGCTACGGCTACTGTGAGGACCCTTACTGGCGCCTTTCGGGGCCTCACACTTGCACCTCGAGGGCCCACGCCGGCACCTCTTTGGCCTCAGTCAGCAATAATGCCTACCTCTTAGGGCTCACACCGGCACTTGTGAGGGCCCCACATAATACTTCTAAAAACCCCTAACCGGTGGCTCTGAGGACCCTTCACCGGTGATTCTGGGGGTCCTACCAAAGGCACCACACACGTCCTTTATAGTCTCGCTGAACTTCAATCCCATACCGGCCTTCTGAGGGCGCCACGCCAGTGCACTCATTGCTCCACACCGGCAACTGTAAAGGCTTCACACTGACATCTCTCGTCTCACACCAGTGCCTTCCTCTGAGGGTCCCACACCGGCTCAATGGGCACGGCCACTCACCGGTAACGCTGATGATCCTCACCGGCGACTCTAAGGGTCCTACACTGGTGACTCTGGAAGCCACCACCAGCCTCTGAGAGCACCACGCCGGCCTCTGAGGGTATCACGCCAAAACCTCAACGGATCACACCGCCCCCCCCCCAACCGGCGCCTCTGAGAACCTCAAAAGGTTTGACCGGTGCCCCTCTGAGGGCGCCGCACTGGCATCCTAAGGCACCACGCTGGTCTTTGGGGGCCCTACCTACAGGCATTCTGAAAGCAGTACACAACTTTTAACCCGCGCCCTGCTGGGGGGGGGGTGTTTGAACACCCCCCCCCCGTTGTGGTTTTTCGCGAATATCTCAAAAACGGCGGCGCGGACGTTTTTGGTACACCTTATCATACATCAATTCTACACATGTTGTGAAAATTTCAGACCAAGGTCATTCAAGGTCAGGTCACCAGGTCACTTGAAGTGACCTCACCTCATAAAAAGTTTCAATGTCTGTCATAGCTACACCGAGTGACCGATCGCTTTGAAATTTTCAGCGATTGCTAAGAGCAATAGCATGTGCAGAATGTATATCTCAGAATTTTGATATCGATGACCTAAGGTCAGGTCAATTTTGCGACCTCCCCATTATAAGTCAATGGGAGAAAATTGAAATGCGCCTCTTTTGGACGAAAGACATTATAAACACTCCCAAACACCGAATTACAAGTGGTTGAGACACACTGAACATGAAAATGGTGTCCGTGACCCCTGTTTATGCCCTGAGGTCATCTTAGGTCACGAATGGTATCTAACAGTTTTTCGCAAATAACTTTTGATAGAGGCATGCTAGAGCGATGAAAACGTCTTAGATGTGTTTAGCTCGACGATACGGATCGACTGATATGCAACATGACCCTTTCCGGTCAGGTCATGACCTTGATCTGAGGTCAAATTTTCAAGTTGACCTTTCAAGGTCAAGTTATAGTTCATTCGATGCGTCTTGACGAGAGGAACACGATGCCGGTAAAAGTAAGCTCGTACAAGGCTTGCGTCAAAAGTTATTGCAGAAAAACTGTTTCCGCAAAAATCGGCTATTTTTGCAGTTTTTGCCCCCTGCAGGCAAAACCGCTGACGTTAGGTCAAATCTGAGAGAATTGCTCAGAAAGGGCGTTAATAGGGCTATCGAATGCGCTTTTCCGCGGCGCTGTAGCTCTATTGGTTCCCGAGTTATGCGTTGGCTTCTTGGAAATTGTCGACATTCGACCTGGAAATCGGCGAAATTTTGCCTTTCAGTGACACAGTGACACAAAATAACAATGGTACACGTGAATGACGAAACATGGTGACTTTTGGAAAAGGATCACACAGAATCTAGCACTGGCTAGTGGCTATTTTACACAAGTCTGGGGCCATCAAACAAACTAAGGTATACTTTAAATTTGTACTGGCGGTTGATGTTTGGGTTCCTGTGTCTGATGTAGGCTCCTTCTAGCGCACCCAGACGTCTCCGGTTGGTCGTTGAGCAGAGGATAGTGGTGCTCTCTTCTGACTGTTTTTTAGTCAAGGGATCCGCGTGATGTTCATCGTTGCTGTTCTAGTGCTCCTTTGTATTTGTGTCCTTGTAGTCGGTGATCTAGAGTATCCACTGTTTTGCCGATGTAAGCGTTACCAGGCTGGAGTGTGAATCCCTCCTTGTTACATTTATACAGGCAAACAACATTGGTCTGTGACAGTGGAGCCTTGCCTCTTGTTAGGTTGTTGGTCATGACTAGGGATCTTGTTTTCGGTGACATGTAGTAAATTCGTAGGTCGATCTTGTCGTTTTGTTGGGCTGGCTTACAGTTTCGGTGAACGATGGTTTGGAGGGCGCTCTCGTCTATTTTGTAGGTACGCCTGGGACATTTGGTTTTTGTAGTATAAATAGTACGTGGGTCGTGCTTGTCACCCTGCGTTCACTGTCGTTTTCTTGTCCGACGTGTTTCGCCATTGTTTTCTTTGTTATTCTGTCAATCATGTTTATTGGGTAGCCGTTGTTCGTAAGCATTTGCTTCACTCTTCTAATCTCTTGATTGACCAGCTCCCAGGATGAACAACATTTGATAGCCCTATGTACGGTTCTCCAGTAAAAGTCTTGTTGGTTTTGCTTTTTCGGACATATCTGGTTCTACATAATGTTCAAATGCATAAGTATCAACCCGAATTATGTGTATGCACATTTACCACGAGACTGTGAAATTGCATCGTTGTATGCCAAATACTTTCCGAGATATTCACCAAAAACCTCATTTTCTGCCGTTTGGGGTATTCTGGCCGCAATCTTCCTGGGATCGCCTATGACATCAGTAGAGCCATCTAACGAGAGGAACGCGGAAACACAGAATCATGAATGAATCGAGAGCGTAGTAAACGGTGTATGAAAGGGAGACTCGGCAGAGGCTATCCGGGTGGCCGGCGCGCGGCGCGCCCTCAGGCAACGGCTGACCCTTCGGACCGCGTGGGGTCAGAGGTCGCGCTCGGGAAGTCTCGGCTCTGGGTTTTAGCGCTGTGCAGTCAGGAAGGGAGGATAGGATAGCGCTAGCCCGACTGACTAGCATCTCGGCTGATTCGTGTGGGGTAGAAGGGGGCACAGAACGGGATGGTGGCTAGTGGTGGATGATGGGATGGTGGTTAGGTTAGTGCGTAGCTGAACATGCATTGTTTTTTTTTTTCATGGCAAACAACATGCAGCATAATGTGCGGGATTATGCCAGAACTCATACAAAAAGGAAATGATATTTCGGCCGAGGGAGTGGATGAGTGCCATGACAAAGTATGACGATGCTGCCAAAATCGGGATACTTTTTTGACCCAATTTTTTACCCCTAACATGCAGCGCTTGATTCGAACTTAGAGGTCCCCGACTGACCTTAGACCTTAAAATCGCACCCGTCCGATGCGCCACCTTTTCTTCAGGGGCGCTCTTCTTGGTTGTATCTGTTCTTACCAATAACTAAAGCAAATCGAATGTATAATAAAAAAGGCATACCTCGAACACAGTTTTATTCACACCAGCTCGTGTGCATACTTGTTTTGAGCTATACCTTCTCACATCATAATATCACTTCAGTGCTTAACCCTATTAGTGGCAGGGGGGGGGGTTGTTTTTATCCACCCCTCAGGTTTTTCGGGAATATCTCCGAAACCGCTGAAGCTACGATGCTGAAATTTTCTGACTTTTCCTAAAACTAAATTGGGTACATTCCCTGAAAATTTCAAGTTCATAACTTTACCAGGGGCGGCTCCAGAGCACTTGGAATTGGGGGGTCCTATTCGTGAAGCGAGTCATTTGGGCGAAGATCAAGATGCTGCACCAGTTTTGCGAACAGTGAATGAAAGGTATCATGTGATAACATATACAGTTATTGTGCATCCTCTTTTGACACGTTTTTGCTATAATAGGCGGATCCAGGCGTCCAAAAAGGGGGGTTATGTTTTACCTCCCAACATAGGTGCCCTGACACCGCCTATGCATGACCAATACAATTGTAGTCGTTCTCTCATAAGAAAATTGTAACATAACAAGACCATTACCACCCTTTTTAGAAACAGTACCAACAAAAACCTTATTTACTATACTTTTTGTGTACCCCCAATCTCAATGATCTGTATCCGCCTATGATTTTTGAAAATGCATATTTTTAGGATCCATGTGAATTCCTGGTTCATTCTCTATCGATCGGCAAAAGTTGCGTAAAGATTGGTTCAGAAACCTGGCCGTGATAAACAGTCAAAAATGTATCTGCAATTTCCCCTTTTTACCCCCCTCTACCCCCCCATTGACATTTTTTAATTTTCATTTTTTAGAAATGTAGATCACGTTGAGCGAAATCGAATGCCGTTTGAATTTTGAAAATCGGCCCGTTAGATCTCGAGATATCAAGGGGGGGTCGTAAACAGCCCCCCCCCTGCCACTAATAGGGGGTAGCCAGGAGCCTGCCACTAATAGGGTTAACCCTCAACGGAATTTTGGGTTTTCTGCATATACCCCGGCCGGGGGGGGGGGGGGGGATTACGACCCCTCTCCGTCTTTTTGCCCCTAATTGAGCTAGCGCCTTGCGGATAAAACTGAGCGCGTGCGTCGTATGAAATGCAGCCACTGGTACCCGAGTTGAATGTCTCAGGTCAACCGATAAACTCTGAGGTCAGTATAAGTGCTCCAAGTCGCGGGATCGGTTTTTGGGTAACAACTTCACCACTTAAGTGGTTACAGAGCCAAGATAATGGCACCATCGAGTTTTGCATGCTCAAGCGCGTCGAATAGTATACCTACGCTGTGTTTTTGTTGAGGTCAATTTAAGGTGTTCACATCAGGTCATGGTCAGGGCAGAGCCACTCAGGCCACGAAGCTGGCCCAAGGAGGTCATATAGCTTCTTCGATTCGGTAGGTCCTCACAAGTCCACTGGTGGCTTCCCGACTCGCTAGCTCAATTTGATCGGGACTTTTTGGTGAAAACTCCTGTGACCTTGGTGACACCATAAATTAAATCGCCTAACTTTAAGAATGGAAAAGTGAATGCTGGGGCTTACAAAGGTTGTATAAAATCGCGAATTAATGCGCTTGAGACAGCTTTAGATGGCTCCCGGCGCCAAAATAACAGCTTTCATATTTCCCAATTGATTAATAATCGTGAGGTTGCGTGACCGACCTGACTTCAGGTGACTCCTTAGAAAAATACGAGCTAGCTACATACAAGTTGTGAGGCCTCTGGGAGATAGTACTAGATCATATAAGCTTCATTCCCCGTTGAAAAGTCCCCTGGCACTAAGGGTGCTGCGATGTCGCGACATTTTGGGACCTTACAGAGGTTCACTTTTGACGTAATTGGTCAACAGCCTGACCTTAACCTTCGCACTTGTAGGAGGGTGTCGAACACACCTCCTACCCCCAGTTTTTCGCAAATAACTCGCGCAAAAAGCGGCTGATTGCGACGAAACTTTCAGTACCCTAGAGTTAATCAATATTACGCCTACCCTATAATTTATATGACCCTGACTCAAAAGACCTTTGACTGGTGACCTGTTTTCCGAGACCATGTTTGGCCGGAATCGCGTTTTGATGTATTTCGAGTAGAGCGCGTTTTATTGTCTTTTCGTGGCTTTAAGCGATCAAACATGTGAAAGGATGTTGATCCCATGGATTCTAGTGGTTATCAAGGTCACGTGAAGGTCAGTCAGGTCACTGACCTTTGACCTTCGTTCACTCTTGCGAGTTCTACATGTTTCTAGGGTAGATTTTGGAGTTGATTTCGCATTTAGAAACCGTTTGAACATTTAAGAAGAAGTTTTGGTTCCCTCGTAACATGTGACCTGACCTGACCTGACCCGACCTGGCCTAAATGCACGAAAACATCATCTGTTATCAAAAATAACTTGAAATCCGTGATCAGCACCCCGCAAAACCCTATAACAGCTCACTTTACCAAGCTCTAACAGGTCCAGATTCCCCGACTTTTGAGTTATATTGACCTGTCAACCAATGACCTAGGTCCTTAAAATTGGGTCTTATCGGCCTCCTCTCGTCACGGGCAACACGCTCTTTTTCCGCGCAGCTCTAGCTCGATCAGGGGCTCGGCAAAGGGGTCCAACGAACCCTCCCCTCCCCCCTTTACGATAGACGCTGGCAAAACACCAATATGGGCGAGTGTGAAATACAGCTGCTGTCATACAAATTCAGCTTGAATCAAAGGTCAGGCTTGCCAAATTTCAGCTTTCCCAGCTATCAATAAAAATAAACATGTGAAGGCGGCACCGCCTCCCCCCCCCCCTTCTCTCCTCTCGGCCACTGCCAGCGAGGTTTTGAGCGTATCATACACGTTACAAGGCATCATATCAAGATGACACACCCCCGCAGCCATATGCACTGAACAAAAACTTATTACCAACGCTAGTCTAGTTATCGGCACCATAGCACATGGTCGAGACTGTCGTCAGCCACGGACGCGCACTCGACCAGCCCTCTGAGCCCGTTGGCTGCGGGTGACCTTGACATGTCAAGCCTGATCGGCGGCCGGCCGCTGTCGTGCGTCGTTACACGCGGAGGGGAGGGAGACACAAAGCTGCTGACCTCTGACCTTTCCCTGCGCCCTGGTCACTGACCCCGCTCCATGTCGCTGGGCGGTGGCATGGCGGTGGAAACCGGTTCTAGCCTCTACACATGCCACCATCCTAACCCTCCCCTCCCCACGCTACTACGCGGCGTGGAGTACGCTCGTGCGTAACTGGGCGGAGCAAGGGGTCACGCGATACAGGGGCGGAACTGGTTGCCCTCCCGCTCGCCGAGCGACCAACGACTAATACCCTGGAGAACCGTACATATGTATATATGCCCGGACCACAGACTCTTTATAGCGGGTTGGACACTCACTCTGACCGTGGAGACATTTACCAGCGTCAGTCGGCTTCCGGTAAACGTCTGTCGTCGTCTGCGAGCCTGACGAGTCCACTGCAACATCCAGGAAGTTGATCTTGTTGTTGACACTGTATTCAAGTGTAAACTTCAAGCCTGATTCTTTTTCAAGGCGTCTTTTGAGCGCTAACAACGCTTCTTCGTTTTCGATGTCGACGTATATGTCGTCAACACATCGAGCATAAACGTAAGGTTTGTTGACGGCAAGCACCTCTTCTTCAATGGCCGCCATGTGCATACGCCTGGGCAAATAGCACTCCCAACGGTGGCGATGCTATCGACCTGGAGGTACTATTGAGCGCAGAATCCGCGCTCATACCCGGGACCGAAGCGGGGCAGGCCTGGTGTGTCAGAGAGTGTACCGATTAGTGTGATGCGGAACAGTATCCCATCTAGTCGGCTGCTGTCTGGTGAACTTGGGTCAGCCGCCGCACGGAAGGCCTCCCTCCCCCCGAGTGGGGAGGGAGGCCGGGGAAGGTGAGCTATTCATGCGGTCGCAGCCCGCGTGGAGTTTGTGCGGCAGTGTGTATTGGAATTATTTCTCGGGATTCAAAGCGAAGTTTTGGGTTTGTTTGAAGCTCTTTGATCACAGTGGATGTGTGCGGGGAGCTGGCCTGGGTGGTCTTAGCAGATAGCCGTTCGCCTACACAGGCAGGCCGCAGACATGGTGCAACAGTGTATTACTGTAATATGGCCGACCAGCCGGGGAAAGACCCTTCTGTTGGAATTCTGTTGGATTAAAGAGGCTTCTGTGTTTTAACCCGGCAGTTGCTGGGGTATTTCGCCACCCACCGTTTGCCTGGGGGGGGGGGGCGTTAAACGCCCCCAGCCGATAACTCGAGAACCAATAGGCGCAGCGAAACGCACGAGGCGGCAAACGAAAGAACGCGACGAGACGCTTCAGATGAGTATTTTAAAGTTGAAGTTTGAGGTCACAGGTCGGGTCAAGGTCAGGTCAAACACCTGAAATCGGGCTTTCAGTAGCATGGACTTCAGGACTTCGCAATGGGCGCCTCTCGTCATAAACTCTGTCAAAACGGCGCACAATCCATCACATAAGGCCTACAAGAGTGTCAGCTCCATGTAGGGGTCAGTCAAGCATAGGTCAGGGTCAAGGTCAGGTCAACCGGGTAGGCACATATCCCCGAAAATCAAAACTGATATTCGCAGCTTGTGACACATGTTTTATGGGTAATTTGGGGCGTAGAACACGATGGTGACATTCATTTTATCATATGTGTACGTGTTTGGCTCAAAAAGTTCAATTTAAGAAATGCATGTATCATGGTCGTGAAGTAGTCACGAGAAATTGCCAAGATTCAGTTCAAGATTTTGGGAAATGCGGAACGATAATCAATAATCGAAGATAGCCATTTGATTGGTCATGGTATTGGCAGTCTAATGGCGTTTACGGCATGTCTGTATATCTATTCTGTGATTTTATATGATTTTTTGAACATGTGCCGTTTTTGGTCGAAAACTCAGAAATCATGACGTCACTAAAACCTCGATATCTCAAAAATTTTCCGACCGATTTTTTTTTTGAAACTTTGTCAAAATACACTTCAACCTATTCCCTACAGGTACCCAAAATTTGGCGCGCCGTTTTTATGCTATGGCCCGGCGAAAAAAGTGGGGGCGTTTAACGCCCCCCCCCCCCAGCAACTCGCGGGTTAAGGTGTGCCGATACGTATTTTGGGATCGTCCTTAAATTCCTCGCCCTCTTTGCTCTCACCACCTCGTTTTATAAATAAAAATAACCATAGGCGTAGGAACCGGGGGGCCAGGTGGGCAAGTGCCCACCCACTTTTTGAGGTGTGGGGTGGGCAACCATGTGTTTTGCCCCCCCCCCCCCCCCACTTTTTACTCGAGGCCCTCCCGTCTCGAGTTGAGAGGACGTAGTCACCTTCCAGAATAAAATGTAGGTAACTTGGAATGTGTTTTTACTTGCTATCATGAATTCTATCTTCAGTAGAGTATCGATCCAAGAAAAGAAGGCGATAAGAAAACTAGAACCCATTGGAAAAGACTTAATGAGGACAAATGCTGCTGTTACAAATTAACTCGCTCGCTCGCTTCGCTCACTTGTAAAATACTGCGCATTTTATACACACTCCTCAGGCAAAAACATCAAATTTGTACTTACCAATTTTCCACTTTTCCTCAAGTTCTAAGACCATTAAAGAGAAGCCCACCTGCGAAGGGACCCGTTTGCAAGGGGAGCCCATCTGCGAGCAGAGGTGAAAAAAAAACTGCTACTCGCCTGTGTGCGTAGGCGACAGCCATAGGAATAAACACACAGATTCGAGCATCTCAGTTGATGCATTTCAGGTAGATAACTAGGCCGTTTCCGCTACAATCAGAGCTGCCTTCCCATAGAAAACCACTATGGACCATGGCACAAAAATTTGACAGCGTCATCTCTTTGAAGACAGCTGGGGCTGAAAACCCCCGCCGGTGCGACAGCCGGTGCGTTGTGAAGCGCCATAGACAACGCAGGAAAAACGGCGACAGCGCGACAGCTCGTCGCCAGTTGAACGGTGGCGGGAACCGGCGCGGCTTTGGCCGCCGACGGAGTAGGGAGGGACCGGGAGACTGGGACGGGGGACGTCACAACTGGGGCGAGGTCCATGACCATCGGTCCCAGAAACTTGGTAGGAGCGTTGATAATTGGTCTTGACTACTGAAGCACCAAAGACAAGTGAATCAGTGACAACTGACAATCCTTTCGTGAGTTCTGATTGAACTGGATCAGGAAGCCATGGGACGAGCTAGGAAGTCGATCGGACCTATAGGTAAGTTTAACCCTCGCCGGCACAGGGGGGGGGGGGGCTGATGCACCCCCCCCCCCCAAGGTTTTTCGCGAATAACTCGCGTGAAAAGCGGTTGATCGCGACGAAGCTTTCAGTACCCTCGCATTTATCAATTTTACACCTAACCTGAAAATTTCATGAACCTGACCCAAATGACCTTTGACCTGTGACCTCTTTTCCGAGACCATGTTTGGCCGGAATCGCGATTCGGCGTATGTCGGCTCGCATTAGCCGCGCGTTTGCAAGCTTTTCGTGGTTTCAAACGTTCAAACAAGTGATTTGATGTTACTCCCATGCATTAGGGTGGGTGTCAAGGTCACCTGAAGGTCAGGTCAGGTCACTGACCTTTGGTGACCTCGGTTCACTTTTTCGAGTTTTACATGATTCTATGGTAGTTTTGTTAGCTGAATTCAAATTTAGCAACCATTTGAACATTTACGAAGTAGTTTTGGTGCCTTCGTAACATGTTACGAATCTGTCAGAGGCGGATGACAGGCACTACGAATACCCGTCACGACCCCTACCGGTTGACCTGACCTGACCGGACCTAGTCTAAACGCTTAACGACATCATCTGTGATCAAAACTAACACGATATTCGTGATCAGCACCCCGTAAAACCCCATAGCAGCCACACTTTACGACTTTCTAACAGGTCCCGATATCCCGATTTTTGGGTCATTGATCTGACCTGGAAGATCAACGGATGACCTAGGACCTTAAAATTGGGTATCATTGGCTTCCTCTCGTGACGGGCAACACGCTCGTTTTTTCCGCGAAGCTCTAGCTCAATCAGGGGCCAAACGCGAGGGGGAGTCGTACCAACCCCCTTGTGCCGTCGAAGGACTCAAAATGGCCTCTGCCGGCGAGGATCAATGATAGTGATTTATTTTTTGTTGTGTTTCTGAAATGTGGTGATGCGTTGTAATGCCCAGAGGCTGAAATTTCAGAGATCAGTCTTCTTCAAACATTCTAGCCTCATTTTCAAATATAATTTTTTAGGCCTCAAAGGTGATGAGAAAACGGCAAAAATGGTACCTTCTGTTTCAAGATGACTTGTGAAAAATTGGTGACAGCTAGACATCGCGTAGGTGACGGCTTTTGAGTTTTATTCACCTCTGTGCGAGGGGGCCCATCGGACCCACTGTGCCCCTCCCATCGAAAGGCTCTGGCTACGCCCCTGCCCATAGCCAACGCAAGACATTGGGTATTCGTCATTTAGGTCACGACATGACCTAAAGAACAAGGTCATATCTCCAAACCCAAAAGCCACAGAAACTTGAAATGTTCAAAGTGGACGCTGAGAAAAGATAGAAAAGCAGCTATCCAAAAATCAGGTTTCTAGCTTTAAAAATGTTCAGTGTAGAGCAGAAAAACTAACTTGGGGGTGGCAACCATCCCCCAGGTGCGGGCGAGGGTTAAGCCCTGCCTCACACTTCCTAGGGTCGGTTAGATTCCTTGCGCAATGCTGTGGCGTTAAATTATTCTTTTTTTCTAAAATAAAGGCAATTTGTTTTAATGTCGAAAGTGAAAAAGCCAGAAATTTTCGTCGATTTCGGACGCCACGGGGGATATTTACATACAATGTCACCCTGCTGGCCTGGATTCACCAGTAGGGTCAGGTGACCTACGATTTCTTTATTAATATTAAAAAAGTAAATCATGGCTTCCGGGCTGTGACGAAAAATTAGTGGCCTAAATCCGATGATAAAACTGGATTTGGGGGTACCCTAGGTTTGGCTTCTGAGTTCTGAGCCTCTGGTCCCCCAGTGAAAATTTCTTAGAGGAGGCCCTGGCGTGGTTCGTAAATTACCGCTTCCGCAATTAGAGGCCCCTAATTGCTTGGAGACTCCCACCAAATGGAGGCCCCCTTGGATGTTTGGGACCCCAATGGTGATGTCAAAGTTTCACCCATGGCGCTAGAGCACTGAAAACGCCTTAGATGTGGTCGGCTCAACGTTGCGGATCGACTGATATGCAACATGACCTTTCCGGTCAGGTCATGACCTTGACCTGATGTCAAATTTTCAAGTTGACCTTTCATGGTCAAATTATAGTTCATTCGACGCGTCTCGGCGAGAGGAACATGATGCTGACAAAAGTAATGTCATGGCTCTTTTGAGTCAAAAGTTATTGCCGAAAAGAAACGCTTTTATTAAAAACTGTTATTTTTGGAGTTTTTGCCCTCTGGAGGCTAAACCGTTGCCCTGAGGCCAAATCTTAGAACATTACTCAGAAAGGCCTGTAAAAGGCATATCGAATGCGCTTTTCCGCGGTTTTCCGCTCTATCGGTTCTCGAGATAGCCGTTGGCAGTTTCCAAAATGTTGAAATAGTCAACCTTTTACCTTTGGTGACCTCTGGTGACCTGACCTTTGACCTGACCTAAAAAATGACTGAAGTGTTTTCGTCCTAATTTTGGACGTTCTTTCTGTTGCCGCTTACCGCGTGTCGCTACGTGGCCCAGGAGCCGAGTTAGAAGGGGGGGGGGTGTTCAAACACCCCCGGCCCGGCGTGTAATCTCAGAGCACCGGCCCGGCGCGGGTTAAGCATTAGATAGGCTCACTTACGTGACGTCATAGTTCAGTAAAGTGACCTTATATGGAAGTCCATTTGATGTCACAAGATAAATCAACTAGGTAAATTGTAATAACTTCCCGGCTTCAGCACTCTATCGCCAATGCGTCCCCAGCAGTGATGAGAAAACCGTCAAAGGTGGACAGCATTCGCTCCCTCGGCCACAGGGGGTTAAACTTCGCTCTCTTGAAATCAATACGCCATTATGACGTTTTTGGATCTTTGGGTCCTAACTTAGCTTTCGTAGGTGTCATAAAGCATCTTTTAAAAAATTAACAGCGTTGCAATGAGCTCTTGATCACATTTGACCGTACTCCGTTTAGACCGGTTGACAGTTATTGCTATTTTTTCCACTGTACGACGAAATTCAACCTTGTATAGCGACCTTTAGGGGAAAAACATGTTTTTAATATTTTCATCATTGAAAGGCAATGCGTTGACAAGACTTTTGCTGCAAAAATAAATTGTAAATAACGATGGCTACGTTATCAAAATCTGGTTTTTATAAATCAAGTTTCTGTTGAAAAAATAAAAATCTTAATTTAAAAAAAATGATATCACAAATATCTTTGGTTAGTTGTAATTGTGATGATATGCAGTTTTATATGAATCTAATGGGTATTTAGCTAAATATCTGCAGATGAAACTTAAAAGTTTTTTATGGTAGCCATTAAGTTGCCTGGGGCAGTATCTCCTCAAGTATTCGACAAATGAGATTGAAAATGTCTCAACACGAATCGCCGGGCAAGATAACCCGATAGACAAAATTTCATCAAAATATGAGGGGTATGGTGTTATTTCGCGATTTTCTTTTTGTCGATCTGTCGTGGAACGCCC